>NC_133410.1:166891704-167192272 GCF_049350105.2 Macaca mulatta
TTAAGTTACATATACTTTTATTAGTGACAGCTCATAAAGAATTTCATTCTTCTCATTCCAGAATGCGTTTTATACATTGATTAAATTTAGTATACTTTTATTTTATTGATTTGTTTAAATATAAAATATATTTAAATTATTTTGGTTTTCATTGTGTTTATTTTTACTGTTACTTTCCATTTATAACTGCTAATAATGGTTTCCTATTCATGATAGGGACATGTCATTTTTTTTCAAAGTATAATTAAATTAAATTTTGAAATGATTGCAATGTGTCCCTGATTATGTTACCTGGCAGATTCTGTGGGCATTTAAATTTGGAACTCCTGATTTAAAGCATATGAAAGGAAAAGAAAAGTAATATTTCAGCACAAATAGACTATTTCTTTTGCTGCTCCTTTAGCCTGGAATTCCCTTTCTATTTGGCATAACTCAGTTCTGTCTTCAAGGACTATTTTAAGTAGAAATCTTTTTTTTTTTTTTTCTGAAGATACTTCCCCCAGGCACTAGAGAAAGAATTAATTACCTATCCAATAATGCTTGGTTCTTTTCACCAATCTGGTACTTGTCTCATAGTTTGGTTGTGTTTGAAGATGGCTGCTACCTACGCTGGGAGCCTTTTGGTACAGGGACTACCTTTCTTATGTACCTTTTTATCACCAGGGTATAACAGATGTTTAATAAGCCTTTGTTAATTTTGAAACCGTTAATGCATTTTTTTAAAGCATTTGTAGTTTTACCGATGGCAAAAATACTATTGGACAATGTTAGACGTATATCTGAAATACATTAATCTTTGTAAGTCACACAAGTACAAATTAATTTAAAGATAAGAAATCAATTTTATTCAAGCCACTTCATGGCCCTCAAGACAATTTCAGGATCATTCTCACAAACTCCTCTAGGTTGTATATTCTTTTTTTCTTACGCCACATACTCTTTATGATTATTGTCCTTTATACTATTTCTGTTTTTTCTTTTCCTTCCCTGAGTCCTGCCAGTTGAGCATGGGGAAGAGCAGCTCTCTGTTGGCATTCAGAGCTACCACTTGCTGAGCCCTAATTTAAACACTGCTTTGTTCTAAAATGGTTAACATAGCTCCCATTAGAATTAGACATTGAAGAGACTATTGCCCAAAAATAGTAATGGTAGTTATCTCTGTATGATATTTTCCTATACTTTCATCTCTCTAGAAATACAGCCTAATGATCTATAATTCATTGCAATGTATAGTGCTCACTTAGGCAAAATGTATGACTTTGAGTCTGATTTTGAAAAATCATGTTCCTTTTTGACATTTTATTATAACTAGCCCAAACAATTAACTTTCTGCAAAAACGTCTCTGAAGATAGATATAAACGACATACGTAAGTAGTTCTAACGTTTGAAAGCTGTTGGAAGACATGTTGTTGTATGAAAAGAAGTGTTTCTTTTCAGTTTATTCTCAGTAATTTGAACAATAAGCAAGCAGTTTGTCAACATTTAGACAGGCCAGTGGAGCTATCAGTAGTCACTGTGGGAGCACTTCACAAAAATTAGATTTGGTAATAATTAGGCAGCTGTATGGGATGAGGCTGGGGCAAAGTCGGAGGATAAGCAATAGTCCCCTGGCTAGAAATTAGAGACGTGTACTCGCTTAGGATTTGGGGAGGGGAATAAGACTGAAAGAAATTCTACATTTTAAACTTTAATGTCATTTAAAATACCCTTTTAAATCATGTTGAACTCCTGGATACTGGAAAAATATGTTACACCTTTTCATTATTCTAAGACCAAGTTCATTATAAATCATTTGTATTGCTTCAGTAAAAACTTAGGATCTTCAAATATTTCGTCAATAATAGTATGTGCAAGTCCTATATTTTCCCTTTTCAAACATTTCTATCAATTGCTTCATTTCTAAAATTTTTTTATTTTATATGACCTAAGTTATTAAGACAAAATGAGGTATTTAAAAATAAAACAGAATGTATGTAACTTATTTGGATTTCCCTCAACATTAAAAAAAAAAAAAAAAGGTTCTATAGCTACCTGAATACTGTACTCAGTTCAGTTTTTTTTTTTTTTAAGGTGGATACCTTAAAAAAGGTATAAATACCTTTTATATATTAAATTAGAGTTACACTAAATTAAAAGTTTTAAATAACCTATAAGTTATTACTTCAATTGCAATCTATCAAGGAGTGTGAAAGCAAAGCTTAAGCTAACTTCCAACCCCGACGATCCTTCTTAGGTTCTAGAAAGTTTAAATGATTTAGATAGAATTTTTTCTTAACTAGTATTCTAAAATCCAAAAAAGTGGCATCATTGGCAAGCAAGATTATGAAGAATGTCATTGAAATTAATTAGCTATTGATCAGAAGATATGCGAACAGAGAATAGTGGAATGTTCTTCCATTGTTCTTCTCTTCCCAATGGAAGAGAAGAAAAGGTGGAATTGGAAGGTGAAATGTTACATAGTAGGACAACCAGCTTCAGAGGAAGCAAAGTTCATGTCTTGATTTTGAATTTGGGGGTTACTTTAGACCTCATTCCAAATAAGAGTGAGTAAGTTATATAAATAAAGCCACCACTCCACCTCATCTGTAAATCTATAATGTGAGGAAATTGGACTATACTATACTTGTGAGCCTCCCACCAAAATATACCGTTATTAATGAATTTTCTTTCACATTTATCCGTATCATGAGGCTTTCATATTGGCCCTGAAGTTCAGAGCTATTATAGCTTTTATGCTGAAATCTGCCAAAATAATTTAAAAACATGCTTTAGTCTTAAGTTTATTGAAATGTGTGTAAGTTACAATGATAGAAGAATTAAAGAAGATATTCAGCTCCGGGGACAAGAGAAATGTCCCATTAACAGACCTAGCAGGTTCCTGCTTTTAAGAAAGAAGTCCAGTTATTGGGAGAAATTGGTCAGGCCCGTGTTAGCAGGAAGGCTAATGCAATCATGAGCCACTGTGACCCTCCTCTAGGACTCATAGCCTATGATTGTCCCAGAGTCCGTGGCTGGGTTGAAGTCAGGGAGAATCAAGTGGCCTGCACTTAGTTTAGAGTGTCCCTGCAGCAAAAAAAGTCAGGAAGATTTTCACTTGTACTCTGTGTTCTATCAAAGTCAGGAGTTAGCTGACTACATTTGAAAATACATTTTGGGGAAAATTTTACCCTTGCCAAAAATACTCATTGGAAAAGGGAATCTACTTTTCATATGTCTAAACAGATGTCAAAGGTGCCATGAATCATATTAGCATAATTACACTTTTCAAAAATTCCAAGGCATTAGTCTCCCATAGAAACACATCGATGAAAATAGATGCTTGAGCAACAAATATAAATGGAATAAGCAAATCTTACCTGTCAATTTTCATTATCAAAGGTATATTTTTATTAAGTTGGTAAACTGTTTTGCATTTATTAATGTAGAATAAATTAGAACTAGCAATGGCATTAAAAGCAAAAAGTATATATTTAACTATCCTATATCTTTATTTTCTAAATGTACAATGGCCTGAATTTTTTGGGGAAAAAAGGTATCATTTTCTCCCTCGATAAGTTAGCCATGATAAACACACACAAAAAAATGAGTATTATTAAGCTAATCAGAATCTATAAGACTTTCAAATATAAAATATTCTTATTTTACCAATTATTTTAAATTTTAATAATTACACAGAATATTTTTAAAGTTTTTTCTTAGAGGTTGTCTCTCATTAAGAAATGTGCAAGCAGAGTAAATGTGAGATCAGTCATGTACAGCAATGCTAAAATAAATGTAAGATTTTTTAATGGATGACTGACTAATAACCACAAAACAATTTCTAAATATGATTATCCACTAAAAAGGAACCAAGTAGTCTTAAAGAAACAGCCGATCCAAAGTTGGGCAGAAAAAGTACAAGATTAACCTTGGCCCACTTGTGCCAAGAAATAAGGAAATTCTCAGGAATGATGGGGACCTCTGAAAAGGACACAGAAGACAGTTTGGAGAGAGTTTAACTGGCCGAATTAAGCTAATTTGAGAAGCAAATTAAATAACATAAATGAATCAGAACTCATCACATAAAATAAAAATCCATGAATCCATACTGATATAAATAATAAAGAAAAAATGCTTTCTCTTAGAGCTCTACTAATAAATATAGAAAGAATGATAAAATTAGAATTACCTAAATGAACAAATTGCCATTGGGCAATTTTCATAGTAATAATTGATTCAGATGAGAAACACCAATGGGTGAAAGTTTAATGAGAACAGATATTGTATATTACTTTCTGGGCACAGTGGTTCACTTATGTAATCCCAGCACTTTGGGAGGCCGAGACGCACAGATCACCTGAGGTCAGCAGTTTGAGACCAACCTGGCCGACATGGTGAAACCCCATCTCTACTAAAAATACAAAAAATTAGCATGGTGGTGGGTGCCTGAATCCCAGCTACTTGGGAGGCTGAGGCAGGAGAATCGCTTGAACCCAGGAGGTGGAGGTTGCAGTGAGCCAAGACCATGCCCCTGCACTCCAGCCTGGGTGATAAGAGCAAGACTATATCTCAAAAAAAAAAACCAAAAAAATGAATATTGTGTATTACTGAGAGTATGCATGTAAATATGACATAATATTAATAACTGAGGCATTTGGGTAAAGGGCATACAGATTTCTATGTACTCTCCTAACTATTTTTGGAAATGTAACAGTATATCAAAATTTTACTTATCCAAAAATCTTCCACGTCAGACCCATACAGCCTCCTATAGAGTATTTTTATTTATTAACTATGTTTTATTCTTAAACCTATTATTTTATTCAGGATTTATATAGACTTCCTGTGGGTATATTTGAAATACAAGGGGAAACATATTTTTAAATAGTTCCAAATATTGGGTAAAGATGAAAAATAATAAATACAGTTAAATGCTGTATTTTAGTCAATGAAGTTTTAGTCAATGAAGACTTCACATAATCAACTTTGCATAATGAAGGTTTAGTCAATGATAGACTGCATATACAACACTAGTCCCATAAGATTAGAATGCCATATTTTTAATGTACTTTTTCTATGTTTTGATATGTTTAGATGTACAAATACTTCCCATGGTGTGACAATTGCCTACAGTATTCAGTACAGTAGCATGCTATGCAGGTTTATAGCCTCCGAACAATAGGCTACCAGGTAGCCTAGGTGTATAGTACATCTGGGTTTGTGTAAATACACCCTATGATGTTGACACAATGACAAAAATCACCTAATAGTGCATGTTTCAGAAAGTATCATCCTCGTTAAGTGACACATGACTGTTCCAGAATTTATTTTTCCAAATATTCAACAGTCATTTATTGCAAGTTTACTCCGTGACAGATGCAACTCTACACTTTGGGTTTAAAATGAGATTTGTCAGGAAGAAATGTCCAAATGGTATGAATTTGTGAAGGCAAAAGGATACCGCACACTTTCATGCATGGAGAAAGAACCATTCCCTTCTTTGACACATACCTGTGTGCTCTACCAGTATAAATTACCAGGTTTTTGTTGACCATGTTTAGTGGGCAAAGCCTATGCTTGAGCTCTGAGTGAGAAGGAAATACAAATAACATTTAAGCCCTGTCTTCCAGAAACTCAAATTCAGGGAGAAGATATAAGGAAGGGGAAAAAATAACTAATGATAAAAGAAGATGTTTTAGAATGGATACCAAAAAAGAATATGGAAACATAAGAAATAGATGAATCCTTGCCAACAGATACATTTTTTAAAAAAATGCTCAGTCAGGCACGGTGGCTCACACCTGTAATCCCAACACTTTGGGAGCCTGAGGCAGGCAGATCACCTGAGGTCGGGAGTTCGAGACCAGCCTGAAGAACGTAGAGAAACACCACCTCTACGAAAAATACAAAATTAGCCAGGCGTGGTGGTACATGCCTGTAATCCCAGCTACAGGGAGGCTGAGGCAGGAGAATCACTAGAACCTGGTAGGTGGAGGTTGCAGTGAGCTGAGATTGCACCATTGCACTCTAGCCTGGGCAACAAGAGCGAAACTCCACCTCAAAAAAAAAAAAAGAAAGAAAAGAAAATGCTCAATATCACTAATCATCAGGGAAATGTAAATCAGAACCACAATGACATGTCATCTCACACTTGTTAGATTGGCTATTATTTGGACAAGAGATAACAAGTGTTGGTGAGAGGGAGTGCCAGGTCTATTCATATGGAGGTGAGACAGCTGCAGAAGAGGCATGAGCAGGAATGATTATTTCAAACTGCTAAGGAGTCAGGTGTGTGGAGAAGAGGCAACTCTTGAACACAGCTAGTGAGAATGTAAACTAGTACGGCCATTACCGAAAACAGTATGGAGGTTCCTTAAAAAACTAAAAAAACAATTAACATATGATTCAGCAACCTCAAGTCTGGATATATATCCAAAGGAAAAGAAATTAGTATTTCAAAGACATAGCTGCGCTTTCATATTCATTGCAGCAGTAGTTACAAGCCAAGATACAAAAGCAATGTATAAATACTTTCTGAGAAATGCCTCGTACGTGATTTTGTCGTTGTGCGAACATCATAGAGTGTACTTACATAAATTCAGATGGTATGGCCTACTACACACCTAGGCTGCATGGTACAGCCTGTTGTTCCTAAGCTATAAACCTGCACAGCATGTCACTGTACTGAATACTGTAGGCTACTGTCATCCAATGGGAAGTATTTGTGTGTCTCAACATATCAAAACAGAGAAAAGATACCACAAAAATATAATATTCTAATCTTATGGAATCAGCATGAGTTCTAGAAATCTAATGTACAGCATGGTGACTATAGTTAATAAAACTTTATTGTATACCCTCAAAATTTGCTAAGAGCATAGATCTTAAATGTTCTCGCCTCACATACACAAATAACTATGTGAGATGATGGACATGTTAATTAGTTTAATTGCTGTGATCACTCACATCGTTTGTTTTATTTTCCCCCTAACTCCAAGTTTAGAATCACCAGATGAAATTTTGCAACCACGACGACTGAGGCTTGGTGATCATTCTCCTAATAAAAAGTAAATTTTATTAGACATGAACTTGGAACGTATCTGGAATTCAAAATAATTGTTGCACCAGAGTTAAGGAAATTACATTTTGGTTTATTTTATGTGAACACATGCATTTCTAATCTGTATTAATATAATATTAACTGCAACGACAACAAATCATAAGATTATTTTTTGCCTTGCTTACGAAAATGTAAAATGATTTCTGATTTTGGTAGTTATTCAGAATCTTTTATAAGTGACTTTTATCGTATGAAACTTTAAAATATCTAAACATAGACGATGTGATAGAAATATACAGTAAGTTTTCATTTAGATGCAGAGTAGTTAGTGATTGAAAACCTCTAATTAGAAGCTCACATTCCAGAGATGGTTACAGTGAGTGTTTAAGCCCTCTTTCTCTCAAGTATTAAAGGGTTTGTTATTTAATGTAAGGATGTAAGACTTTTTTTTTTTTTTTTTTTTGAGATGGAGTTTCGCTCTTGTTGCCCAGGCTGGAGTGCAATGGCGCGATCTCGGCTCACTGCAACCTCCGCCTCCCAGGTTCAAGCGATTCTCCTGCCTCAGCCTTCTGAGTAACTGGGATTACAGGCATGTGCTACCACACCTGGCTAATTTTGTATTTTTTAGCAGCGATGGGGTTTCTCCATATTGGTCAGGCTGGTCTCAAACTCCCGACCTCAGGTGATTTGCCCGCCTCGGCCTCTCCAAAGTGCTGGGATTACAGGTGGGAGGCACCAAGGATGTAAGACGTTTTTATCCATTGCTAAAGTAAGTGGTGTTTAAGATGTGAGTCAATTAGAAATGTTACACAGGCGCCTTAATTTTTATAAGAAGAAAAGTATGGAGGTAGGCTAACAGTTAGTACCCTTCAGAGTTATTTTTTAGACCTAAAGATTAAGTCTTTTGCATAGCCATTTTCAAAAAATTATGTTGCCTGCTCTGGCTTAAGTTTGGCTAAATGATGCTGCTGGCATATTGTAACAACTATCTTAAATGAATGCTCAGAATGACAGTAAGCTGGGACTTCAATGAGATTAAAAGTTTTGTGACATTTTTTGCCTGTTTGGTAATAAATGTTTATATATGTGATATAATATGTAAACCTGAGATAACAGGTGTTGTTATATCTCACCTGTAAGCAAGGTTAGTGGCAACTGTGGCCCACAATGACCATTAACTGATGGAGGTTACCAATATCTATAAACCCGCACAGCATGTCACTGTACTGAATACTGTAGGTTATTGTCATTCAATAATTCTGAAAGATCAAATTGGCTTAACGCAGTTTGTAATCAAAGCTGCTAGTGAGAAAGGGAGACTCATACCCATGAGACAATGAACAGACAATTGCACAGGCACACACCTAGTTTTTAGAGTACAGGGGGCCTTTTGTCCCTTCTATGCATGTGTATGTGATACTTGTCAATCAAAATGTTTAGTTTAGATACACTGAATAATTTTATGTGGGATAAGGTCTTATGTTGAATTATCCTATAATAAACATAAACAATTGTAAAGTTTATGCTTAATTGGTTTCCACTTTTTATGGCAAAACCAGTGGAGCGAATGTATTGCAGTCCCTATCATACTGTATCTTTCATAGCTGGTGGATATTATGAAAATTAAACATGTTTAAAAGTTTGAATATCAGAAGTTTTATAAAATTGAAACATTTTAAGGTCTTCCTTTTGGAATAGTGTGGCTTTTTTTTTTTTTTTAAGGGAAGTTCATAAATTTTGCTTTTAATCTACCGTAGAATTTAAAGGAAGAGGCCAGGCAGTGGCTCACACCTATAATCCCTGAACTTTGGGAGGCCAAGGCAGGTGGGTCACCTGAGGTCAGGAGTTAGAGATCAACCTGGTCAACATGATGAAACCCTGTCTCTACTAAAAATACAAAAAAATAGCTGGGTGTGATGGCGGGCGACTGTAATCCCAGCTACTCGGGAGGCTGAGGCAGGAGAATCACTTGAACCCAGGAGGCAGAGGTTGCAGTGAGCCGAGATTGTGCCATTGTGCTCCAGCCTGGGCAACAAGAGCTAAACTCTCTCCAAAAAAAAAAAAGAAAAAAGAAAAAATTAAAGGAAGACAATAGTATATAGAATTTTAAAAAAAAATTCTGGTCTTGTCCCAGAGATTCTGAAAATTTATGGAACACAATTTACAAAGACAAAGCACCTGGTAATTTCAAGAAACAGAAACATAAGAAAGGTGGTGTAAAGAATATTTTGCTTTTATTGTCCACTGATACAATGGAAACAGCAAGACTTAAGCTTTGCGTTTATTTTTTGGCAGTGATGATGGTGGTGGTAGTGTGATTTGCAGGCAAGGAGGACGCTTACCGATTTTCAGCACAGTATTTACTGTGAAGTAATAGTAAACATTTTGCTAAAGTTTCTCATATTCTATCACATAGCCAAGTTTTCTATTATTATTACATGTTAAGATAAACATTAAATGATAAAGCACATTGTAACTACTAAAGTCTGTTAAAAGTCATTGTACAAACTTGCTACTTTCATTCCCTCCAGGTTTTTTCAGGCTTAGTAGAAAATAGTCTTAATTCAATCAAGAAGGATAAAGATGTCAAAACACTGTACCAATTTAGATGTGGATTTACTTAGGTTTCACAAATGTTTTGAAGATGCCTGATTTATTTCCATATGTTGAAATATTTAAGGTCTAAAATTATGTTCAGTTTTTAGAAGAAACTTTGTGCATGATAAACTCTGAAATCTTGTCCACACAGAGAAAGGCTCTGGTTTGAAAACTGATTAAAATATACATATCAAACTAGATAACTCAAATAATAATAATTTTGTATTTTTAAAGTATTATTGAATTCTTGGCATAAAATGAAATACGTCCCAAGCATAAATGATCAAACACATTGATTCGATTGAGACCAATATTACTCCTGAACATTTCTCTGTGTTAGATAGGAAGAACCAGTGTTGACTACCCACTCCTCAAAAGGCACCGTGCTAGCTGTCACGGAATACAGCAACCCTAGCCTGCTGTGCATTTCAGGGAGCTAAGTGATGACCTTAGCCCAAGTAGTATTCTCCCTAGTGCCCGGATACTGATGCACCAGGCCAAATCATTTCACTCCACTTGTTCATTTCGTTTCCTTAAAAAAAAGAAAAGAAAAAGTAGTACATTAATGCAGGACTTAATTTCCTAAGAAAGCTACAAGTTCTGAAATTAGTCCAAGAACAAAATTTTCCTAATATTATGAAAGGTCGTTTTTTTGATATACTGTTAGGAAGATGCCATGGAAGGATTGGAGATTTATTTGATGCTTTAGTAAAAAAATTATTTCAAAGAGACTTCGTTGATTTTTTTTTTCTTTTAAATAGGATACTCAGTATATTGGAATAGATAGATTTGGCCAAACCAAGGTGATGTCTTAAGTTGGAGACTATCTGTAAAATTTTGGTAGGAATTAAGTAATTTCTTTTAAGGTACACGGCATGCATTGCTTAATGACAAGGATACATTCTAAGAAATGCATAGTGAGATGATTTTGTCACTGTAGAAACATCATAGGTTGTACTTTCACAAATGGTATATAGCCTATTGGTTCTAGGCTACAAACCTGTACATGTTACTGTACTGAATACTGTAGGCAATTGTAACACTATGGTAAGTTTTTGTGTATCTAAATGTAGAAAAGGTAAAGTAAAAAGTAAAAATACAATAATATAATCTTATAGGACCCTCATCATATATGCAGTCTGTCATTGATCAAAATGTCCCTCTGTGATGCATGACTGTAAATAAAGTCAAATATCTAAGCTAAAGGCTATACAGTTACATTTTTATAATACAATGGATTAAAATGAACAATGTAATGAATAACCACTGTGATTTCCTAAGATCATAAAAATACAACATTTTGAGTAAAATTTTAGTTTCTTTGGAAGCAACTAGAATATAACTAGAAAATAGAAACTACTGATAATCTCAGCATTCTTACGATATTTTTACTTTTCTAGTAAATTGACTAGTGTAAATTATAATGGAACTCTTTTTCTTTTTCTTTTTTTTTTTTTGTGTGTGTGTGTGTAAGTTGGAGTCTTGCTTTGTCACCCAGGCTGGAGTGCAGTGGCACAATCTTGGCTCACTGCACCCTCCACCTCCCAGGTTCACGGCATTCTCCTGCCTCAGCCTCCCAAGTAGCTGGGATTACAGATGTGCGCCACCACGCCCAGCTAATTTTTGTATTTTTAGTAGACACAGCGTTTCACCACGTTGGCCAGGCTGGTCTTGAATTCCCGACCTCGTGATCCACCCACCTTGGCCTCCAGAACTCTTTTTTTAAACTTTTAAGTTCAGGAGTACAAGTGCAGGCTGGTTACATAGGCAAACTTGTGTCATGGGGGGTTGTTGTACCAATTATTTCATCACCCAGATATTAAGCCTAGTACCCATTAGGTTTTTTTCCTGATCCTCACCCTCCTCCCATCCTTCACCCTCTGAAAGTCCTCAGTGTATGTTGTTCCCCTTTATGTGTCCGTGTATTTTCATCATATAATGAAACTCTTGATGGTAACCATGATTCCTGTTACGGTATCATATGCTGAAAATATATAGTTATATACTCAGAGGAAGAAGCATAAGTTGGGGAATCTTTTTTTTTTTCACCTCACTAAAGAATATTCATTTATTTATAATTATTGCTAAGTAAACTTCTCTTTTAAACAGGAACGTAAAAACACGGTAGGGCTTTGCAGAAGTGAAATCTCTAAACAGTTGGTTTGTATACATGTCAAAATAAGTTAGAATGGAATTTGTCCAGGAGTTTCCAAGTCACCCGAGAGGCTGTGCACCTCTTTTGAGAAGGTTAGGGAGGGGTGCAGACAGGAGCCTTGTTGAGACCACCCCCCCAGCTCAAACTATGAGTTGTACTGTTTCCTCCTCCTAGCTTTGCCCATCAGGCCCAAGGCACAGGGCAGGGGTTGTTCAAGTATAGAACCTCACAGAGGGCCAGTGACGGTGGCAGGGCTCGGGGAGGGAAAGGAGAGCCCCACCCCGAGGGCCAGACCTTCTCCAAGACCAAGGCCACTGAAATGGCAGGAGGGAGGAGGAGGAGGAAGTACAGGGTTCTTTTTGCTACCAGGGGAGAAAGACGTTGTGGGAAGAGGTAGTTGCGAGGGATGATGCCTTCTGCTCAGCAGGAGAAAATGTCTTGTGCAGTGGCGGTGTCACTGCCACCTATCTAAGGATCATCATAGCGGGCACCTGGGAGGCCATGGTGCCTTGGGATCTGGGAGCCACACTTGGGCCACCTTGTCCACCCCTCAGTCCTGATCACAGTCACCATGAGGCCTGACTTGGTCCTTCACTTAAGGATTCAGCCTTGGGGGTGGCTGCACTGCAGATCAGTTCCTCCCACCCCAGGCTGTTCCCCTCTCCGGGTTTCTGGACTGAAACTAGTGGTTTCATCTGTGCGTTTGGAGATGGTCCCTGCCTGCCCCTCCCCACTGAAGCCTCAGGAGGCAAGTGGGTGGGGGTCCTGGTGCCCTAGAGTTCCTGAATGTGCTATTTCACTGCCCTGGGCCTGTTGTCTCTGGTTCCAAGGGCAGGATCTGGCATGGGAACAGAGGGGAAGAGTGCAGGCAAGCAAGGGAGCGAGCTGTTGGCTAAGCAGTCAACAGCCCTGGTGGCCACAAATGGGACATGGGATGGAGCAAGTCAGTGACTCCAGGGGCCAGGCAGGGGTGGAAGGCTTCCCAGCTCTGCTTTCTCCTGCCTCCCACCCCAGCCTTCTGAGACTGTTGCCAGTGGCTCCCCCTCCAGGGCCAGGGTGACAGTCCCCATGGAGACCTAGTCCTGCCCAGCCAGGCTGCTCAGGATGGGTGGGTAGGAAGCACACACAGCACACAAGGAAGCTTACACTTGGAGAAAGAAAATGCATCTCCATCAGAAAAGGTCATAGATGACACAGAGTTGGAAAGAAAAAAATAATAAGTTACCTTCAGAAGACCCTGTTTGCTCAAAAAAAACCCTGTTTTTCCTCTGTGGGCTTCGATTTCCTTTTTTAAATATATTGCTCTTTCCAGGGAGCTGCTGACTCATGACTGTCCCCATTGGAAGGTAGACACTGAGGAATAAGAAATGACTGCAGTCCCCCTCACCCACAGGTGTTCCTGGGCCTCCCCCAAGGACAGCCCTTCTTGGTCCCCCATGGTACCCTCACTCTGCCCTGCCCTGCCCCCGCTTCTGGTTTTGTTAGTGTGTGCCTGATGCAGGGCCTGTCCTGGCTTTGTTCCTGGTGGGGGCCCCCTGGTGTGGAGCTCCAGCTAGGGTGAAAGTGGATGACGTGTTGCAATCCATTTTAGGGACACCCAGACAGAAGTTGGGGAATCTTTAAAAACAAATCAACTTAATTGTACCTGGCCTATAATTAAAGGTCAAAAATGAACCGAGTTTATTATTTATGCATGGTGATTATATTTTATTTAAAAATAATTTTAAAATTACAAATGTATTATTTGTTTCTTATATAGTTTTTCTCTATATATATTTCTGTATAAAAAGACAAACTTTCAAACAAATAAATAACAACCACAACAAAATTCTCCCAACCATTTAATTCTTTACTTTGAAGAGTTTTTAAAAATAGTGGCAAGTGGCCAGGCGTATGTAGGCGATCAGTTAGGGTGGTGGGAGAAATTATAAGAAAAAGAAGCAAACCTTCTTGGAAGGCTGGGAGGTTTTGCAAAAGCCTCAAAAGAGAATTTAGCTGAAGGCAGCTGAATTCTCTCAGGGTAGATAACAAGAAAGTGTAAGGGAATTGATCTAGATAAGTTAGTTTGTTTAGGCCATGGAGCCTGGCCTTTAATCGTTATGCACAGGACTACTCTCTTAGGGTAGGGGAAGGGTGCGAACATGTTAGTTACCCACAAGTTGCATTAACTCAAAGCCTTTGTCATTAAATCTGTACTAAATAAATGCCCGCAGTGCTGGCTTGTTGGGGCTGTGGCTGCTGTGACTCTTTACAGCACCCTCCTCGGTGTCTGTGAGCAGCCTGGTCCCCTAGCTGCAGGCCTAGGCAAAAACCTGTGTTTTCATACATGTTTTCATCCGGCACTTGGCCACGGTCTGTGGGGCAGACCTGGCAGGTGATGCCCTGTGTGAGGGATGCTGCAATGGATTGCAATAGAACCCTTGAAAACAAAGGTAAAGAGACTGTGCAGTCAGTAAGTCATTGATGTCTGCTTGGGATTTCCAAGTTCGAGGGAATTGTTCAGGCTAGGGTTTCATCATGGGACAACAGTTACCAGCTCAACAGATAAAAGTATTGAAACAACTACTTAAAGCTAGTGGAGCCTTGGTTTTGCAGGCTCAATTACGTGACCTAATGCAAACTTGTTTCCCATAATCCCTGGTTCCCAGAAGAAGGCATGCTAGACATGGAGCTCTGGGAACAAGTGGGGAGAAATCTTAAACAATATCATGCACAAGGGCAATGAGTCCCATAACATCTCTAACATTATTGGCTTTAGTTAGGGCTGCTTTGGTCCTGCTCTACATGTAAGAACCTAAAATGGGAAGGGAGGAAAAACCATCACCTACCTTAGTGCCTCCTCCTTCTCCCTCAGCCCAGCCATTACCAGGTAAAAATAGCAAAGAGGAAACAAAGGTTTTGCCTGAGTCCCCTCCTCCAATAAATTGGAAAAAAAGTGAGAGATATACTATAGCTATGGGTCTGTCTTAGGCAAGCACCATTAGAAGGGGAGCTCTTAGCCTGCCTGGTAATGCAAGATCACAAGGCAATCAGGTATATGAACCCATTTCTTTTGACACTTATAAAGAGATAAGAAAAAGCATTAGAAAAAATGGAGCTGCTAGCCCATTTACAAGAGGGTTAATTGAGGTCATTCTGCAGACCTCTTGCTAATAATGGCCACTGTTATCATCCCTCCCCTAACCTTGAGGTGGCTCTCTCAAGATGCAATTTGGGTAGAATAGTAGCCTTTAAAGGGAGAGAAATTACAACGAGGCCATGAATTAGCTGAGGAGCAATTAAAAGCCAGCCATATAGAACCATCAAACAGCCCTTGGAATTTGCCCATTTTCATCATTTCCAAAAGGTCTGGCAAGTGGAGACTTTTGCATGACTTACAAGCTATCAGTGCTAATTTGCAACCTGTGGGGACCCTTCAACAGGGTCTCCCTTCCCCCCCGGTGATTCCTCAAGATTGGCCTATAGTCATTATTGACTTAAAAGACTGCTTTTATACTATTCCCCTCGCAGAACAGGACAGAGAAAAATTTGCATTTACAATACCAGCTATCAATAATGAAAGGCCAGCTCACCAATTTCACCGGAAAGTGCTTCCTCAAAGAATGCTAAACAGTCCTACGATGTGTCAGTACCATGTAAACCAGGCTTTGCTCCCCAGTAGAAAAGGATTTTCTAATTGTAAGATTATTCATTTGATGGATGATATTTTACTGGCGGCCCCAACAGAGCCAGTACTTTTAAGTTTGTATGCCTCTATCATAAAGAATATACAGTTAAGAAGTTTAATCATGGCACCTGAAAAAGCACAAATGTCCTCTCCTTGGAAGTATCTTGGGTACATACTAAGATATTACCAGTCAGTAAGACCTCAAAAGGTTAAATTAAATACTAGCAACTTACATACCTTAAATGATTATCAAAAATTACTGGATGATATTAACTGGCTTCATCCTACCTTGGGCATAACTACTGATAAGTTGCAAAATCTGTTTTCTATCCTAAAGGGCAATACAGCCCTAGACTCTCCCAAGTATTTAACTCCTGCAGCAAAAAGAGAAATTGAGGAAATAGAGCAAGCTATTTCTCAGAGGCAACTAGATTGCATAGACCAAAAATATTCAATTCAATTGTTTGTTTTTCCTACTAAACATTCCCCAACAGGATTAATAAGGTGGAGGCCTCAGGGCTACACTTCCTAGAATAGGTTTTTTGCTCACATACCGGGACTAAAACTCTATCTCCCTATATCCATCTAGTTAGTAAAGTCATCTATTCAGGCCACAGATGATGCAATCAGTTGCTAGATTATGACCCGGATGTCATCAGAATTCCTTTAAGTAAAAAGCAATTTGAAGCAGTATTGCCCCTGTCTCTAGATCTTCAGATAGCACTCTCTGATTACACAGGTCATATAGAGCATGCCCTTCCTCCTGATAAACTTTTCAGTTCTTACCTCATACTCCTGTAGTTGTGCCTACAAAAGAAGTTCACTCCCTCATATCTAACACTTTAATGCTTTTTACTGATGGCTCTGGTAAACATGGAAAAGTGGCTTTTCTGGTGGAAACCACATACTTCCCTCATTCGTTCTGGATTTACTAGCCCTCAGAGAGCTGAGGTTGTAGCCTTAATATTGGCCCTGGAAACATTTTCCACTTAGCCTATCAACATTGTTAGCGACCCTGATTACTCTGTTTATTTATTGCAGAACCTTAAAACAGCCCTCATTAAGCCCACTCTCAAGCCCACCCTGTGTGCACTTTTTCTACGACTTCAGCAATTGCTAGGTCAAGGTACACATTCTATTTTTATTACACACATTCGAGCCCACAGCTCACTGCCTGGCCCACTAATTCATGGCAATAATCAAGCAAGCCTGCAAGTTATGCATCACTACTTGACCAAGTCACCCAATAGCATCAATTTTTCCACCAAAATTGGAGAAACTTATCCAAAGACTAGCTAAACAAATTATCCTGCAATGCTCAGATTGCCAGCTCACAGGCACATCCCCTCCTTCAACAGGTGTTAACCCTAGAGGATTAGAACCTAATCAGTTATGGGAAACATATCCTTGAATTTGGAAAACTAAGATATGTACAGGTATCCCTTGATACCAATTCTCACCTAATTAGTGCACATGCTTTTCCTCGAGAGTCCATTCAATATGTTATTAAACATCTTCTCTTAACTTTTGCATTTATGGGGCAGCCCACAAAAACTATAACTGATAATCATCTGGCTTATGCCAGCTCACAATTTCAACAATTTTGTCACACATAGAACATCCAACATTCTGGAGGCATCCTGTATAGCCCTCAAGGACGGGCCATATTAGAACATGCCCAGTCCCCCATTAAAAATATGCTCAGAAAACGAAAAAGGGGGAATATGAGTAAGGACCCTGCAACACAACTAGCACAAGTCTTATTTATCCTTAATATTTAAAATTTAGATGATAAATTTCAATCAGCCATAGAAAAGCACTTTGCTAAGATTTCTCAAGACACAAAACCTGCAGTTTTATGGAAAGATGTAAATACTAATGTACGATGTGGTCCAAATGATTTGCTAAAATGGGGAAGAGGATATGCTTGTGTTCACACCCCCTCAGGTCCTCTTTGGATTCCAGCACAATGCATCAAACTTACATATCATGGCATGGCTAGGACCCAACCTGGTACCAGAAATGAAGGAGTTAACCCTACAAGACCCAGAGCCCCGGACGATGCTGCTTCCACCGATAACACAAGCCCCGAACATCACCTGGGGGATGCTGAAGAAGATGACTTAGGAGGCTGAGCAAATCTTGCTCCAGACACAGACACCATTCACTGCAGATAATTTGTTCCTTGCTATGCTTTCTGTTGCACATCGCAACTATTGTACGATATTAACCCTTTTTATTCTCTCACTTTGCCTGCAACCTGTACCTTCTACAATCTATTAAGCCCATCTTCTAAATCCTCCTTTTTTCTGCCCTGTTACTTGGGCAGATACCCCCTTCCCAGCCTCTCATAACAAAACTGCTTGGCTGGAAGGGATAGATTTACCCCCATTGGGGTCCCTCATTAATGGCACACATTGGACTAACGTGCCAGGTAACACTACATATCACTCCACTATCCTCCCAGTGTGTGTTAGTTATAAGAGTTCTAACCCTTCACCTGCCCAAACACAATTATGGCTACATCATGGCAAAGGAAATGGCTTAACAGTCTTAGTTGCAGGTAGCCTCAAACCAGGCAACACAATTAATGCCACTTTCCCAAACATTCCTCCCTGTGCTAAAGAACAAAGTCAGGAAAGTAATGGATTCCACTTTAGCTGGGAGGTCTGTCACGGGGACAAGACCATAGCCTCCAGTTAGGCAATTACAACATCTTAGACTGGAGCCCCCACACCATTTGCAGGGCAATAGTACTGATGTCCACTTCTATCGTGGCATCAATGACAGTTTTGTAGCCACATCCCGTTCCCCTATAATTTGGGCCAATAGGGGAATGAGACATCCCAGACCCCATGTAGAGTCCATGCCACCCCAGGACACTTTATGGCACCTAGGACATCTTAGCACGTCCCTTAACACTTGGCATGGGATCTATCATAATTCCAGTCACAATTATATTCTGACCTTTTTTCATTATCACACTCATCAGTGCCTGATTTGCACTACTCATCCACATGTTTTCCTTATGGGAACCAATATTTCTATTACACCTCAAAACTCCTCATTAGTGACCCAAGTGCAGGGACAGGCTTGGTTCACCTCTTGTATCACTAATTACAATATATCTAATTTAAATCTTACTAGTGCCATGATATTGAGGAGACAATCTGAGGCATTCCTATCAGTCAATTTAACATGCAATTGGTAAGGTTCCTCTGCCCTTGCCACCTTTGAACATGCCCTGTCCCAGGTGAGACACAAAAGATTCAGTTACACTTATAGCCTTTATAGTCTCAGCCATAGTCATCCTAGCAACTACTAGTGTTGCTGTAGCCATCTATTACTGAATCAGTACAAACAGCTACTTTTGTAGATAATTTGGCCAGAAATGTGTTTAATGAACTTCTCTTACAGCAGGGTATAGATCAAAAGATTCTTGCATGTCTGCAAGCCCTCAGGGCTTCCTTGGAATATGTGTGGGAGCGACAAGATGCACTGGCATTTCGACAGCAATTAAACTGTGACTAGGAGCATAAGCATATCTGTCACTTCTCTGCCTTGGAATCAATCGATACATAGTTGGGATGAGGTGAAACAACACCTCTGGGGAACCTTACACGATAATTTAACAGCAGACATAAGGCAACTTAAAACTAAAATTCTGGAATCCCTAAATGCTATAGATCTACATGCCCAACCAACAGCCATATGGAAGGCCATAAGGAAGGATGTGTTAGAACATCTCTCCTGGATAGACCTGCACTCCTGGGGGTCACTCCTTAATTGGAAAAGAATGTTACTAATTATACTCATGTTTGTTTTATGTTATTTACTAATTCTAGGATGCAAAGCCAGAACATGAGCAGTGACTTCTGCACCAGACAGACTTGTTGCTGCACACATCTGTGCTCTTCAGTTAACAAAACCTGATGCAAAAACAAAAAAAAAAAACAGAAAGGGGATAGATGTAGAAGATTGGTCAGGGTGGTGGGAGAAATTATAGGAAAAAGATGCAAACTTTCTTGGAAGGCCAGGAGGTTTTGCAAAAGCTTCAAAAGAGGCTTTGGCTGAAGGCAGCTGAATTCTCTCAGGGTAGATAACAAGGAAGTGTAAGGGAACTGATTTAGATAACTTAGTTTGCTTAGGTCTTGGAACATGGCCTTTAATCATCCACACACAGGACTGTTCTCTGGGGGTCAGGAAGGGGGAGGGTCTGGGGCAGGGGGTGACCATGTTAATTACCCACAAGTTGTATTGACTCAAAGCCTTTGTCATTAAATCTGCACTAAATAAATGCCCGCAGTGCTGGCTTGTTGGGGCTGTGGCTGCTGTGACTCTTTATGGCACCCTCCTCGGTGTCTATGAGTGGCCTGGTCCCCTAGCCGCGGGCCCACGCAAAAAACCTGTGTCTGCATACATTTTTTCATCTGTCGCTCGGCCAGGGTCTACGGATCAGACCTGGCAGGCATGGTAGCTCATGCCTGTAATCCCAGCACTTTGGGAGGCCGAGGCGAGTGGATCACCTGAGGTCAGGAGTTTCAGATCAGACTGGCCAATATGGTAAAACTCTGTCTCTACTAAAAATACAAAAATTTGCCAGGTGTGGCAGCATGGACCTGTAATCCCAGCTACTTGCGAGGCTGAAGCAGGAGAATCGCTTGAACCTGGGAAGCGGAGGTTGCAGTGAGCCAAGATTGCGCCACTGCACTCCAACCTGGATGACAAGAGGGAAACCCCGTCTCACAAAACCAAACCAAACCAAACCAAACAAAACAGAAAAATACAGGCAAGTTCAGAGAGTAATGTAATAAATATTTCTCTATCCAACATGCAGAATGAACAAAGGTTAATGTGTAACTTTTGTTTCAGATGTTTTCATACAAAATAGATGTAACACTTGGTGAAAATAGAGTTACCTTGCAGCTGGACTGAAACAGCACTATGCATATCTGCAAGGATGCATGGAAGTCTGGTATGACCCTTGGCCATAGTAGGATTAGGTATACTAGTTAATGATTTATGCTGTTTAAAATCTGAAACTCTTTTGGAAGGACTCTGTACTGACTTGCTTACTTAGTTTAAAAATATATAAATTACTAGTTTGCACCTAGTTTAACCAATTTTACAGCCTGGCTTTAGCTGTGTGGCTTGGAGTATATGAAAGACCTCTCTACATATTTTTTTTCCTGGGCTCCCCTAAAACTAGGATAGCCTGTACATATCTTGGCGGTTCATTATCTGAAACTGACATATGCTGTGCAACTGAGAAAGGACCCTACGGCTGTATTTGGAAGTTTTCAGACCTCCCTATGATTGCTTGCACTTTCTTGCTACATGTGTATTGAGCCGGGTCTTTTACCTTTACCACCTGTTTGTTGCTGCTATATAGAAATGCAATTGCTTTTGGTACATTTATTTTGCATGCAAGAAAACTGATCAACTCATAATTTCTAAAATAGAGCTACAAATCTTTGGGATTTTCTAACTACACACACATATTATCAGTACATAATATTTTTTATTTTTAATCCCTGTTGGGTTTTTTTTTTTTTATTGCACTGAATAGAAATTCCAGGGAAATGTTAAACGAAGTGACGTTAGCAGTTACTGTTGTCTTTTTCCTGTTGTTAAAAGGAATGCTTTCGATATGTCACCATTATTTATGGTGTTTACCTTTCAACAGATTAAGGAATTTCACTTTGTACTTGATTTTTGTTTGAGGTTTTGCTGTTCCTTTTTAATCTTAAAGACTTTTTGTATTTTATAAATTATTTTTCTGTATCAGAAATAATGACGTGATTTTACTTTTTTATTCTTTTAGTGTGGCAAATCACATTAATTTTCTAGTGTTAAACACCTTCTTGGGAAATACGCTCAATTTGTTGTGCATATATATATGTACACATACATACACATACATTGGTTTTAATACATTGCTAGATTCAATGTATTAATATTTCTGTTTAATATTTTTGCATTTTAATAGACAAGTGTGACTTGTGATTTTCCCTTTTCCTACTGTACTCAGTAATTATCAAGAGAATACTAAAATATATTTCAGGTGCTCCTCATTGCATCTGATGGTTTGGTGTCTATCCTCTGCTATTCTAGAATTCTACCATTTGCATTGTGAGTCAGGAGCCTAGTTCTTTCTATAACAGCCCCAACCATTCTCTCTAACAGAGAAAACAGCCATTTTTGATGTTACCAATGATCCTCATGTCCCACTTCACAGTAGATTGTTATTGACGTGGTGAGCAGAATGTCCTCTATCGGTCTTCCTGAGGAAAATATTAGCATTCCCAATTCTCTGAACCTAGCCCTTCTTTCTAATTGTCCACAACAGCTCTTTGCCTCTTCTTTGATTGCAGGTCATACCTAGATTGGCTTCTGGGTGCCAATCTAGAAAGTATTACCACTGCTCATGCCTGAGTGTTAAAAACTGTGTCACATAGAATGCTCCCTATTGACAAGCTTCCCTTTGTTTAGCAGGAGGCCTCAAGACAGTCTCATCCAACACAAGGTAACCACATTTTGCAGTTCCTTTGTCCTTCAATATTTCCTCCTTTGATAGGCCCATCACATTCCTCATCAAGATATGCTGAGATTTGACTTGCTATGGTTTTGTTGGTCAGTGGTGAATATGACAGCAGATTGCTTTTTGACAAGCATTGTTTTTGAGACTTCTATTCTGGAACATGAGAGAATGAACCACTTTGCAAAAGATTCAAGGGAAGCTGGATTCAAGGTTCTCAAATGCATCACCTTAGGTCTCAAGTTTCAGGGTTCCACTCCTCTCCTAGCAGTGTCCTCCCTTCAGCATGGGAGACTTACCAAGACTGAAAATTCAGCCTCCCTTGAAGCCTCTTCCACTTCTACAATTAAGTCGTGGGCCTAAATCATCAGCTCTGTTGGCCCTCTGACTGTATAAGATGAGAGTTTTGTGAAATACTGTCAAAAAGGTCCTTTGAATGTCACTCTAAACTTTAAGTTGTTAATATATGTAAGCCTGTAATTTTCTCTTTTCAACAAATCATTTGTGATTAGCAGCAGACATCCAACTCCATAGTCCTTATAGTTACTATTTCCCCAATCTTCTCAAATGCTCAAGATATTACACTATCTCGTGTATCTTCTTTCATCTTTATTCCATCCCAGCTCATCACAAGGGAAAGTCGTAGCAATCTTACTGGTCCAACATGCTAGTCACTATTAATATTCCACCTACCACCAGTAACTGGATCCTTTTTACAATCCAGCTGAGAGGAGTCAAACCCTACCCTTATGGTCTGTTTCATAGGCCCACTCCTGTCACAACTATCCAAGATGTGGTTCCCTAGAAGCAGAGCCTGAGAAAAGGATTCTTGTTCAAAATTTATTCAGGGAGTGGAGAAGGAGAGGAAAGAAAGCAGCTTAGGGGAGGGAAAAAAAATGACGTGAAAATACAGTTTCAGCTGGAGACTGTTTTCAACCTGATCTTACAAGAGAGCTCTAAGCACAAGTCACCCCCATAGAGCTGGTTACCTTTGAGATAAGGAGACTGGCTTTTTATACCCTCTTGTCATTCAGACATTGGCTGAGGGCTGTCCCTGGAGGATGGTGCATAATTTTCCAGGTGATCTGCATACCATCATCTCAGGGCATTTATTCAGAGAGAAAGAACAGTTATGAGCTGTTAGTAGCCAACACTAATAGCGCCTGGGGCATGGGCGTTCTGACCAAATGAAAGGAATCTGGGCAAGGCACTGCAGCATATTTTATGGCCACACTTCATAAATGGGTTACAAAAAGTGGCTACGTCTTCTATAATCAGGAAGTCACTGAACAGAACCACCCTTTCACAGCTATAATTTGTCACTACAATAAGGAAAGGACCATACACAAGGAACCACCATAATCATAAAATCACTGTAATTGCGCTATCACTGTCTCAAGATCTAAGCCAAATTGTTCCAATCTACATAAAAAAAAAAAATAGATGCTCTCCACCCTGCCTTTCAATATTCATGAAAAAGTAGCACATGGTCCCTGGGGCCTCTGCCAAAATTCCAGAAAGAGGAAGAATGTTCTATAACTTTGCTTGCCAAAAGGAGCAAAACCAGCATATCCTGATTCTGCATGAGCACATCCGATTGTTTCTGAATCATGCTGGAATTTCACTGCCAGGAGCCTGGGAACCATGGTTTTATGCTCCTATACGGTTCTCATTCAGGAAGTCGCACCAGAAGGAGAGAGAAATGGATGGTCAGCCCTATCCACCAAATACATCTCCATCCACTCTTTTGTTATTCAGCATCTATCTCTCAATATTAAAACTTGCAAACAAAGACATTAGCACCAACAAGAGGCTAATTTGTGACTTATGCTTCTGAAACATATCCTCTTAGTCTTCATATGACCAAAAATATCTTAATTTTACCTTAACTCTCAGGTTATAGTTTAGCTGCACAGAATTATAGGTTGATAGTGATTTTGCTTCAGAACATAGAAATTACTGTTTCACTGTTTTGTAACATTCATTGGAGCTACTGAGAAATCAGCTGCCAGTCTAATTTTCATGACTGTATAAGTTTTCTTTTCTTTTCTGTCTGGTTTAAACTAAGTTTTGTTTTGTTTTGTTTGTTTGATATTCTGCAATGTTGCTTTGGGTTTTCTAGGTATAACTGATTTTTACTTTTACCATTAGGTCTTGATATACTCCTTCAGCCTGAGGCCCATCTTCAGTTCTGGGATGGTCTGAGCCATTATCTCTGTTAGCACCTCCCTTTACCTGATTCTTTTTTTGTCTCTTTCCCTGGAATTTTATCAGCATTTATCAATGGAATTCTTTTATTTTATTCTCTATGGATCTTTCATACTTTTAATCTCTGATTTATCTCTTTGTGTTTTTCTCTTTAATCTTCCAATTCAGTAATTATTCTTCATTGATTTCTTCTGATCAATCTTTTAGTTGCATTGTTAAAACTTCAGTTGCTGTAAATTTTACTATTCTTAAAGTTTCCTCTTTAGTTTGTTTTCAGACTTACCTGTTCTTTTATATGTTGCCTAGTTGTTACCCCTATGGTCTGTCAGATACTTTTGTGTCTGCAACATTTATGCAGAAGCTTCCATTTATTGTTTTACCTGACTCTTATTCAAGTCACGTGTTCCTTCATGCTGTTTACCTGCAGACATAGGGCCCACTACTAATCCTTATTCTCTTGTCAGGCCCTTACATTCCCTATTATTCATTGCCCTGACTTTTAATTTCCTCTTCATTTATTTATCCAATGATTCCCTTTTTTTGGAGTTCAAGTATATATTTCAGGGTTTGTTGCTTTTGTTGTTATATTTTCTTTCTAAATTTATATGTTGAAATTGAGAAGGATTTCTCACATCTGCTCAGTCTGTCATAGCAACAAAAAGTATTCAGACATTGATTTGTTTTCTATACACTAAAGAAGAAACAAAAAGCAGTTTCAGCACCTCTCTGGTAATTTAATGATACAAAATTATTCGCAATAAGGCACTGTTTAAGATGAGCTTACCTTGTCACTTTGTAGGGAGGAGATGGATGCTACCTGGAGAAGATAGGGAGAGAATCCATTACACCTCACTTCCCATTAATATACCCTCCATTGTTACTGGTACAATCTCACTTGCAAGAGGAGGTTAAAATATCTGTCAACATATTTGCAGTTAGAATGCAGATATGCTATTTTGGTAGATAAAATAATTTCTTTTTATTATATAACCAAGGTCTTTGATAAATAAAAAGCTAATGCAAACAAGCTCAGCTGCTGGAATCTCTAATAACTTGAAAACATATTTCTCATGGAGGATTGCTTCAGCATCTTTTCTTGTTTCAGCACTTTATCTCATCCTCCTCTCCATCTTCCTCAGTCAACACAAAAGTGGCACCATGCAAAGCTGCTTCATCATCACAGAACCTTGTCTTCCCAGTCTCACAATGGCAGCTGATCAAGACAAAGCAGGCAACCACAGGATGTGATGAGTGAAGGTGCCAATTTCAGGGCCACTGGGTGCTTAATGGGACTCACTGAGATTCTCCCCTGACATTACATTGTCTGAAGCTGAGAAGTATGGCCATCCCAGATGGGCAGGGACCTCTCTAAGGTATAGAAACCCAAGGAAGGGGGCGAGTGGAAGGTTTTCTTCCACATGATATCAAGTGGTCATTATTAGTTTCCCCTTCAAAAAGGAGAAAGTGTAAATAAGTTAGACCATCATGGTCCCAAGAGTTCCTTCTACTAGTTAGTTGTATGTGTGCAGCAAGTTATACACAGTACTAAGGTTTTGAATTATAGAGTTTCCCTTCTCAGTTTCTATTCTGATGAAGTGTTGTTTATTCTTTGTAACAGTCACCTGTCTGTTTTCTAATATTCTAAAACTGCCATACTAGGATGAAATAAAGCTATTAGCACATACAAGGATCAAAAGATTACTGTTCCAAAATTATTTTCTTTGTAGTGACACCAACCAGTTACAGATCTATGGTGGATGTGCTGACATTCAAGAAAAATATTAACAAGTATGGTTTAGCACCCTTTATAAAGTACTAAATTAAGAAAACCACCAACACAAATACCTTGAAAAGCAAAATGGCAGTGTTTTTGTTGTTGCTTAATATCAACCATTACCTAAAGAATTAAGTAATCCTTTTTTAAATTTTCAACTTTTATTTTAGATACAAGGAGTACATGTGCAGGTTTATTACATGGATATATTGTATGATGCCAGGGTTTGGGGTACAGATCCTGTCACCCAGGTAGTGAGCATAGTACCCAATAGGTAGTTTCTCATCCCACTCTCCCCTCCCTCCTTCCTACCTCTAGTAGTCTGCAGTGTCTATTGTTGCATTGAGAACATCCCTATATGCGCTCAGTGCTTGACTCCCACTTAGAAGTGAAAACATGTAGTATTTGCTTTTCTGTTCCTGCATTAGTTTGCTTAGGATAATGACCTCCAGCTGCATCCATATTGCTGAAAAGGGTACTATTTTGTTCTCTTTTTTTTTTTGAGATGGAGTCTCACTCTCTCGCCCAGGCTGGAGTGCAGTGGCGCGATTTCGGCTCACTGCAAGCTCTGCCTCCCAGGTTCACGCCATTCTCCTGCCTCAGCCTCCCGAATAGCTGGGACTACAGGCACCCATCACCAGACCCAGCTAAATTTTTTTGTATTTTTAGTAGAGACAGGGTTTCACCATGTTAGACAAGATGGTCTCAATCTCCTGACCTCGTGATCCACCCATCTTGACCTCCCAAAGTGCTGGGATTACAGGCATGAGCCACTTGCATCCAGCCAATTTTGTTCTTTTTTATGGCTGTGTAGTATTCTGCAGTATATATGTGCCACATTTTCTTTATCCAATCTACCCATTGATGTGCACCTAAGTTGATTCCATATCTTTTCTATTGTGAATAGTACAACATATGAGTGACTGTGTCCTTTTGGTAGAATGATTTATTTTCTTTTGGGTATATACCCAGTAATAGGATCACTGGGTCAAATGGTAGCTCTGTTTAAGTTCTTTGAGAAATCTCCAGATTGCTTTCCACAGTGGCTGCACTAATTTGTATTCCCACCAACAGTGTATAAGCATTCTTTTTTATCTGCAGCCTTCACCAAAGATGCTTTTTTTCTTCTTTTTGACTTTTTAATAATAGCCATTCTGACTGGTGTGAGATGGTATCTCATTGTATTTTTTATCTGCATTTCTGTGATGATTAGTGATGTGAATAATTTTTTTCATATGTTGGTTGGCCATTTGTATGCCTTCTTTTGAAAACTGTCTGTTCATGTTCTTTGCCCATTTTTTAAAAATTATTATACTTTAATTTCTGGGATACATGTGCAGAACATGCAGGTTTGTTAAATAGGTATACACATGCCATGGTGATTTGCTGCACCCATCAACCCATCATCTACATTAGATATTTCTCCTAATGATATCCCTCCCCTAGACCCCCACCCCACGGCAGGCCCCAGTGTGTGATGTTCCCCTCCCTGTGTTCATGTGTTCTCATTGTTCAACTCTCATTTATGAGTGAGAACATGTGGTGTTTGGTTTTCTGTTCTTGTGATAGTTTGCTAAGAATGATGGTTTCCAGTTGCATCCATGTCCCTGCAAAGGACATGAACTCATCCTTTTTTATTGTTGCATCGTATTCCATGGTGTATAGGTGCCACATTTTCTTTATCCAGTCTATGATTGACAGGAATTTGGGTTGGTTCCAAGTCTTTGGTATTGTGAATAGTGCTGCAATAAACATATGTGTGCATGTGTCTTTATAAAATGATTTATACTCCTTTGGGTATACGCCCAGTAATGGGATCGCTGGGTCAAATGGTATTTCTAGTTCTAGATCCTCAAGGAATTGCCACACTTTCTTCCATAATGGTTGAACTAATTTATACTCCCACCAACAGGGTAAAAGTGGTCCTATTTCTCTGCATCCTCTCTAGCATCTGTTGTTTCCTGACTTTTTAATGATCCCCATTCTAAATGGTGTGAGATGGTATCTCATTGTGGTTTTGATTTGCATTTCTCTAATGACCAGTGATGATGAGCTTTTTTTCATATGTTTATTGGCCACATAAATGTTTTCTTTTGAGAAGTGTCTGTTCATATCCTTTGCCCAGTTTTTGATGGGGTTGCTTTTTCCTTGTAAATCTGTTTATGTTCTTTTAGGTTCTGGATATCAACCCTTTGTCATATAGATAGATTGCAGAAGCTCTTTAGTTTAATTAGATCCCATTTGTCAATTTTGGCTTTTGTTACCATTGCTTTTGGTGTTTTAGTCTTGAAGTCTTTGCCCATGCCTATGTCCAGAATGGTATTGCCTAGGTTTTCCTCTAGGGTTTTTATGGTTTTAGGTCTTATGTTTATGTCTTTAACCCATCTTGAATTAATTTTTGTATGAGGTATAAGGAAGGGGTCCAGTTTCAGTTGCCTGCTTATGGCTAGCCAGTTTTCCCAGCACCATTTATTAAATGGGGAATCCTTTCCCCATTTCTTGTTTTCGTCAGGTTTGTCAAAGATTGTAATTCATCACATAAACGGAACGAATGACAAAAACCATGATTATCTCAATAGATGCAGAAAAGGCCTTTGATAAAATTCAGCACCCTTCATGCTAAAAGCTCTCAATAAACTGGGTATTGATGGAACATATCTCACAATAATAAGAGCTATTTATGACAAACCCACTGCCAATATCATACTGAATGGGCAAAAACTGGAAGCATTCCCTTTGAAAACTAGCACAAGACGAGGATGCCCTCTCTCACCACTCCTGTTCAACATAGTATTGGAAGTTCTGGCCATAGCAATCAGGCAAGAGAAAGAAATAAGGCATATTCAAATAGGAAGAGAGAAAGTTAAATTGCCTCTGCTTGCACATGACGTGATTGTGTATTTAGAAAACCCCATCATCTCAGCCCAAAATTTCCTTAAGCTGATAAGCAACTTCAGCAAAGTCTCAGGATACAAAATCAATGCGCAAAAATCAAAAGCATTCCTATAAACCAATAATAGACAAACAGAGAGCCAAATCATGAGCAAACTCCCATTCACAATTGCTACAAAAGGATAAAATATGTAGGAATTCAACTTACAAGGGAGGTGAAGAACCTCTTCAAGGAGAACTACAAACCACTGCTCAACGAAATAAGAGAGGACACAAACAAATGGAAGAACATTCCATGCACATGGATAGGAAGAATCAATGTCATGAAAATGGCCATACTGCCCAAAGTGATTTATAGATTCAATGCTATTCCATCAAGCTACCATTGACTTTCTTCACAGAATTAGAAAAAAAAAATACCTTACATTTCATATGAAACCAAAAAAAAGAGCTTGTATAGCCAAGACAATACTAAGCGAAAAGAACAAAGCTGGAAGCATCACACTATCTGACTTCAAACTGTACTACAAGACTACAGTAACCAAAACAGCATGTTACTGGTACCAAAACAGATATATAAACCAATGGAACAGAACAGAGGCCTCAGAAATAATGCCATACATCTTTGCCCACTTTTTAATGAGGTTTTTTTTTGCTTATTAAGTTCCCTATGGATTCTGGATACTAGGCCTTTGTTGGATGCATAGTTCGCCAATATCTTCTCCCATTTATTTTGCTTTTTACGTTGATCATTCATTATACTGTGCAGAAGCTGTTTAGTTTGATTAGGTCCTACTTATCTAATTCTGGTTTTGTTACAATTGCTTTTGGGGACTTAGAAATTATTTGCCAAAACGAATGTCAAAAAGAGTATTTTCTAATTTGTCTTCTAGAATTTTTCTTTTTCTTTCTTTTTTTTTTTTGACTTGCACTGCAAGCCTGAGTTTTCTAGGATTTTTATAGTTTGAGGCCTTACATTTAAATCTTTGATCTATTTTGAGGTAATTTTTGTATATGGTCAAACGTAGGAGTCCATTGTCAATCTTCTGCCTATAGCTAGCCAGTTATCCTAGCACCATTTATTGCGTAGGGATCCTTTTCCCCATTACTCGTTTTCATTGGCTTTGTCAAAGGTCATATGGTTATAGGTGTGCAACTTTATTTCTGCATTTTCTATTCTGTTCCCTTGGTCTATGTGTCTGTTTTTGTACTAGTATCACACTGTTTTGGCTAATGTAAACTTGTAGTATAGTTTGAAGCTGAGTAGTCCGAAATCTCCAGCTTTGTTCTTTTTGCTTAGGATTGCTTTGGGCTCTTTTTTGGTTCCATATGAATTTTAGAATAGTTGTTCCTAATTCTGTGAAGAATGGCATTGGTAGTTTGATAGGAATAGCATTAAATCTGTAATAGCATTAAATCACACTACTTTGGACAGTATGGCCATTTTAAAAATATTGATTCATCCAATCCATGAGCACAGAATGTTTTTCCATTTATTTGTGTTGTCTGTGATTTCTTTCAGCATGTTTTGTAGTTCTCCTTGTTGAGATCTTTCACCTCATTGGTTAGCTGCATTCTTAGTTATTCTATTTTCTTTGTGACTATTGTAAGTAGGATTGTGTTCTTGATTTCACTCACAGCCTGGACATTGTTGTTGCATAGAAATGCTACTGATTTTTGTACATTAATTTTGTACCCTGAAATCTTACTAAAATCATTTATCAGTTTTAGGAGTCTTTGGCTGGGTCTTTAGGATTTTCTAGGTTAGAATCATGTCATCAGCACAAAAGAGGTAGTTTGACTTCTTCTTTTCCTATTTCGATGCCATTTATTTCTCTTGCTCTATTGCTCTGGCTAGGACTTCCAATACTATGTTGAATAGAAGTTGTCAGAGTGGGCATTCTTGTCTTGTTCCAGTTCTCAACTGGAATCGTTGGAGCTTTTGCTCATTCAGTATGATGTTGGCTGTGGGTTTGTCATAGATGGCTCTTATTATTTTGAGGTATATTCTTTCAATGCCTTTTCTGTTACTATTTTATTTTACATCAGTAATTAATGTTGCATTTTATCAAAAGCTTTTTCTGCATCAATTGAGATGATCATATGTCTTTTGCTTTTAATTATTTTAGGTAGTGAATTTAGGTAGTGAATCACGTTTATTGCATCATGTATGTTGAACTAGGCTTGCATCCCATCAATAAAGCCTACTTGAACATGATGTATTAACTTTTTGGTATGCTGCTAAATTCTGTTTCCTACTATTTTTTTGAGGACTTTTGCATCTATGTTCATCAATAATACAATAATATAGGCCTGTAGTTTTTTGTTTTGTTTTGTTTTTTGTTTTTTATGGTTGGATCTCTGCCTGGTTTTGGTGTCAGGGTAATATTAGCCTTACAGAATGAGTTGGAAAGGAGTCTTCTGCCTCAATTTTTTGGAACAGTTTTAGTAAGATTGGTATCAGTTCTTCTTTGTACTTTTAGTAGAACTTGGCTGTGAATCCATCTGGTGCAGGGGTTTTTTTGGTTGGTAGATTCTTTATTACCAGTTCTGTTTCAGAAGTTGATGCTGGTCTATTTAGGGTTTCAATCTCTTCCTGATTCAATCTTGGGAGATTGCATGCTTCTAGGAATTTGTCCATTTCCTCCAGATACTCTAATTTGTGTGCACATCGTTGTTCATAGTAGTCTCTGAGGATCTTTTCTATTTCTGTGAGATCAGTTGTAATACTGCTTTTGTCATTTCTGATTGTGCTTATTTGTATCTTCTCTGTTTTCTTTGTTAATCTAGCTAGGGATTTATCGATCTTTTTTTTTTCTTTTTTCTTTTTTGGAGAAACAACTCTTGGTTTCATTAATCTTTTGTATGAATTTTGGCATCTCAATTTCATTAAGCTCTTCCCTAATTATAGTTATTTCTTTTCTTCTGCTAGTTTTGGGGTTAGTCTGTTCTCTTTTTTCTACCTCCTTTAGGAGTAAAGTTAGATCGTTAATTTGTTATCTTTCTAACTTCTTGATGAAGGCATTTAGGGTTATAAGCTTTCCTTGTAGCACTGCTTTGGCTGCATCCCAGAGATTTTGGTAAGTTGTGTCCCCATTTTCATTAATTTCAAAGAATTTTTTTATTTCTGCCTTAAATTCGATGTTCACCCAGGAATTATTCAGGAGTAAATTGTTTGATTTCCATGTATTTTTGTAGGTTTGAGAGACCTTGATATTGATTTCTATTTTTATTGCACTGTGATCCAAGAATGTACTTGGTATAATTTTGAGCTTTTTTAATGTATTGAGACTTGCTTTATGACCAAGTATATTGTTGATCTTAGAATATTTTCCATGTGCAGATAAGAATAATGTATATTCTGTGGTTATTGGGTGGAGTGTTCTGTAGATATCTTTTAGATCCTATTGATCAAGTGTCAAGTTTAAATACAGTATTTGTTACTTCTCTGCCTCAATAATGTGTCTAATGTGGTCAGTGGGGTGTTGATGTCTCCCACTATTATTGTGTGTTTTTCTAAGTCTTTTTGTATGCCAGGAAAAACTTGTTTTATCAATCTGGGTGCTTTAATGTTGGGTGTGTACATATTTCTGTTAATTAAGGCTTCTTGTTGGATTGTAGCCTTTATTATTATGTAATGCCCTTCATTGTCCTTCTTAATTTTTATTGGCTTAAAGTCTGTTTTATCTGATACAAGGGTAGTAACTCTTGCTCTTTTTTGTTTTCCATTTTCATGGTAGATTTTTTTTCCATCCTTTAAATTTGAGTCTGTGGGTATTACATGTGAAATGGGTTTCTTGAAGATAACAGATCATTGGGTCTTGTCTTTTTATCCAACTTGCCACTCTGTGTCTTTTAATTCGGGAGGTTAGCCCATTTACATTCAAGGTTAATACTAGTGTGTGATTTTGATACTATCATCATCTGGTTGTTATGTAGACTTGATTGTGTAGTTACTTTATAGTGCCAGTGGGCTATGTGCTTATATGTGTTTTTTGGGGTAGCAGGTGTTAGTCTTTCAATTCCACGTTTAGCACTCCCTCAGGACGTCTTGTAAGACTGGTCTAGTTGAAAAATATCCCATCAGCATTTGCTTGTCTGGGAAGGATTTTATATCTCCTTCACTTATGAAGCTTAGTTTGCTGGGATATGAAATTCTTGGTTGGAATTTCTTTTCTTTAACGATGCTGAAAATAGGCCCCCAATCTCTTCTGGCTTGTAAAGTTTCTGCTGATAGGTCTGCTGCTAAACTGGTGGGGCTCCTAATCTGATGATTATGTGCCTTGAGAATGGTCATCTTATAAAGAATCTCACTGAGGTTCTTTGTATTTTCTGGATGTTAATTTCAACCCCTCTGGTGAGATTAGGGAAATTTTTGTGGACTATTTTGTCAAATATATTCTCTAAGTTTTTTGTTTTGTTTTGTTTTTTTTTTTTTTTTGAGACAGAGTCTCACTCTGTTGCCCAGGCTGGAGTGCAGTGGTGCGATCTCGGCTCACTGCAAGCTCCACCTCCTGGGTTCACGCCACTGTCCTGCCTCAGCCTCCTGAGTAGCTGGGACTACAGGCTGCTGCCGCCATGCCCAGCTAATTTTTTGTATTTTTAGTAGAGACAGGGTTTCACCGTGTTAGCCAGGATGGTCTCGATCTCCTGACTTCGTGATCCACCTGCCTCGGCCTCCCAGAGTGCTGGGATTACAGGCATGTGCCTCCGCACCCAGCCTCTCTGTTTATTCTTTCTCAGTAATGTCATTGAGTCATGGGTTTGGTCTCTTTACATAATCCCATATTTCTGAGGTTTTTTTTTTTTTCATTTTTCTCAATTATTTTATCCTTTTTTTTGGTCTAAATTTATTAGAAGAACCAGTCTTCAAACTCTGAGATTATTTTCTGAGCTTGGTGTATTTTGCTGTTAGTATTTCTGATTGTGTTAAAAAATTCTTGCAGTGAATTTTTCAGCTCAAGAAGTTTAGTTTGGGTCACTCTTACAATGGCTATTTTGTCTTTCAGCTCTTGAATTGTTTTACTGGATTGCTTGGCTTCCTTGGATTGGGTTTCAACATTTTCCTGGATCTTGATGAACTTCCTTGTTACCCAGATTCTGAATTCCATGCCTGTCATTTCAGATATTTCAGACTAGTTAAGAACCATTTCAGGGGGATAGTGGACTCCTTTGGCGGTAAGGGGACACTCTGGCTTTTTGAATTGCCAGAGTTCTTTGCTGATTCTTTTTTAACTTGGAGGGTTGGCGCTCCTTTAACTGTGGTATAAGTTGAGTATAGTCAGTTGGTTTTGTTTCTGGAAGTTTTCAGAGGGACGGCTACATACAAGGTCTTTGTTGTTGAATTCTCGTCCTTAGTTTCACAGGAAGGAAAATTAACAAAATGTTTTTTGGTGGTGTAGTTTTTGGGCTGTGATTCAGTAGATGGCACTTGAGAGCAATGAGCAGTAGACAGGCTCTTGCTAAGCCATGCGACTCCTTTGTGTATCCTCACATTTGAAGCTGTGCTCTGCAGTGGGAGGGGAAAGAGGTGACCCCCTCATCAGATTTGCTCCTGGGCAGTGAGGAGCCACTTTCAATCACTGGCACTGTGCCTGCAATTTTTGTTGTGTTGTTAGGTGTTTCCAGCTGTGTTGCTCCCTTAGGGCTAGGTCCAATAGGGGAATGGGCCACACTCTTACTGGACCAGTCCTGTGGAAGAGGCACGCCTAGGACCCACACCAGACTGCAAACCCGTACAACTCACGAGTCTCAATTTTCTCCCCACTCAGGTGCTGAGCATTGATCTTGGCTTGGCACTTCCAAGATGCAGGCCACAGCCCCGAGTCACCAGGACCTGGTCATGGCTCCCTCCTCCGGAACCTCAGAGTTGGGTTCCAGATATGCTGTGGGATCCAAAGCCCTGCCAGACTGCTAAAACACACTCAGGTGGAACAAACACCCAGGATGGGCAGTGGGGGCTCCACTGTGTACACACTATTATGGGGCAGCCAGGCAGGGACCCTCAGAAGGGCTGGTGGGCAGGTGGGCCCACAGGACAGGCGTGACCTAGTCCTGTGGGGAAGCAGGCCCTGCTTTTTCCCCAGCAGTTAGCTGGTGCCAGAGCCTCTCAGAGGGAGACTGAGAGCCCTGGGGGATGAGTGTTTATGACTGGGTTCCCCCAGAGCAGTCTCGCGCACAAAGGTTCCCAGGTCTGTAGCTGCTGGAGCTCCATCTCTATCTAACCCCTGGGAAGATCCCCTGCCAGCTCAAATGTCCGTGGGTAGCATGGGGTTGCCTGCAGCTAGGATCTCAGAGGACCAGGGTGAGAGTGAGCAGTCCCCTGGTCCCTTTACTCACCCCTTCCCCAGGAGCCGTTTAGGGCCAGAAACTAGTCCTAGTGTTCAGGCACCCCATGAGAGTACCAGCTTCTCCCTCTTCAGTCTCATCAACTGCATCTTATCTCCATCCACATTCAGCATTTTGTCTCCAAAGATCTGTTCAAATGTTGTTGTTTTAGTCAAAATCCCCATCTTTCTTTGTGAGAACTGCGCTTCCCAGCTGCATCTAGTCAGCCATCTTGAGATTTCTCCCAATTAATCTTTTAGAAACAAAATTATGCCCTGACTGAGAGTGGAACACCAGGAGTTTTTCTTATGTTTTTCTCTATCCTAAAAGAAAGCTTTGAAGTAACTTTTTTCTCTATTCTGGGGAAAATGTGAACTAAAATGTGAACGTGGGCCACTTACAGATGTTTTAGAGAATAGGTGTTCTCTTCAAAAATGCAATTTGAATATGTGTTTCAACCAAGCTATAACTCTGCTGCTTGTTTTCAAGATTGTTTTTTCTAAGTGGATTTAGCCACAATGTGACTCTATACTAAATTTCATCTTCTTGAAATGTGTGCATGTGATTAGCCAAGAAATTTATTCATAGACATATTTCAGAGGCTGAGTCCTCTACTTGATTATTTATTCAAGCTGGAAGAAAAACTTCAAGAGAACACTGCACTGGGTTTGGCTACATTTAGCATGCATGACTCACAGATCATTCTAAATAGAGTAATACAATTGGTCTCATGCCAAACACTATTCTAGGTTCTGGGTTCAGTGTTTTAGTCTTAAACTTGGTCTCAAGGGGCCTACTTTCCAGTAAGAGAGAGAGAAAATAAATAAGTAAACAAATGAACACGCACAGAAAAAGCATGTCAAATAGCTCTAGGGTCTATGAAGACAAGCAGACAGATAATGTGATGGCAAAAAGATAGATGGAAGTAAGAGGCTATTTAAAATGAATAGTAAGGGAAGGTCTTTTCTGAAGACAGGCTATTGAGCTCAGGCTTAACTGCCAAGAAGCCAACTCTAAAAAGCTCCAGTAGAACATTCCAAGCAAAGGGAACCACAAACGCCTAGGCCCCAAAGCAGAAACAAGCTTAAACTATTGAGGAATAGAAAGAAGATAATGTGAGTAGAGTGTGAAGCAAGGGAGAAGGTAGTAGGAAATCAAGATTGGACAGGCAGAGGCAACAAAACCATTGAGAACTTTGTACGTGTTGGTTAAGTGTTTTGAACTTGATTGAAGATGTAACAAGAAGTCGTTTGGGGATTTTAAGCAAGAGGTCTCCTTGATTGTATTCATACAATCCCATTATAAGAATCTTCCACTAGAATCATGTCTTATGCTTGTATTTTTTCACAGCTTTTATGTAATGTGTTTATTTGTGAGAGTTTTTATAATACATGCTTCTTTTTTTACATAAGCTCCATGAGGGAAAAGACTTTTATTTACCACTGAATATCCAGAGGCTAACTCAGTGTCTACTAGATACACAGTCTGTGCTGAATACTTAATAGTTGAATGAATAATTGAATAGTAAATGCTTATTTACAATTCTTTTTAAAGTCACAGGATAAGGAAATAATCCCCTCCTTGTAATAACAAGGAATATCTGACAGTTGCACTGAGTGAATCAATTCCAGGCATCAGCTCAACTTTCTCAGTGTGACTGCATCCACTAAGCCCAGAAAAAAACGTGTGGTTACACAGTTTTCAATATTTGAAGTCCGTGTACTTGTTTATAATAAAACACAGAAAGCTCAAAGGATAAAAAATTCCAAACACAAAAATGAAATAAAATAGTATCAAGAGCTCCACGGGCAGGATATTCATATCTATTGTTTTGTATGATAGAAGCTCTAAAATGGTTTTTGTCTGTACGCTGCAGTTTAGTAGATTTGATGGCTAAACTGCATTAGTAAATGAGAGAACTGAAAGGACTTTATGACCATTTTCTTCAAGTAATTCTGTCCTGGACAGAAACATCACAGACTAAAATTTTGAAACAGTAAACTTATAGTGGCTTTGTCCAAAGAAAGACTGCTTGAAAGGTATTCAGAAACATTTCAGCAAATCAAATCTGGGTATGTCTTCCTAGAAAGTGAGCATTTATAGTAATTATTTCCATGGCCACTGCCCAGCCTCTCTCCTCAAATGGCTCCAAACTGACTCTGTCCAAACCTCTAATCTCCTTGTGTGTGTGACTGTGTGTTTCTGGGTTGGAATGGTACATATGATTTCAGTTCCTTATTTTTTAAGTACCACCAACTCACATTTGAAATTTCCCAGGGTAACCACTAAAAACAAATAACAAGTCATAAGCATATGCACTGAGCATTTACCTTTTGTGATTTCAGGGAGGTAGGGAGAATTTTAATCACCAAGAATGTATATCCAGTAGCTGAAGTTCTCTTAATAGAATCATAGCTTTCCATTTGTCCACTAGGGTCAAAACAAATTCAAGTGGAAAAGTTGATATAATTTCACATATTCACATATTCTTACTGAGGTGTCAATAATTACCTGACATGATGATATCAGAGCCTTCCCTGCAAGGAAGTTTGGTTATGGAGGAAAAGATATACAGTCTTTGAAAGGGGGCTTGCCTGGGATAGAGGAGAGTTTGAAGGCAGGCAAAATAAAATCTTCCTCACAATTTTCCTGGGACCATCTCTGCTTAGAAGTTACATTTCTTCCTAGAAATAATAGCGTGATGCCTGAGTTACTCAGAAGAAGTGATAAAATAATAAAAATGCTAAGAAAGAAAAAAAAATGTAACGATTGGTTTAGGACACAAGATCATTGGATTATTTAATTACTTCAGATTACAGGGAAAACTTGAAACAAGGATTTTCCTTTGGATACTATTATAAGGTTATTCATTAAATAATGAAAAACCATCCTGTTTCTGCTGTGGGCCAGACACTGCTTGGTACAGGTGATACAAAAATAATTAAGACAGAGACCCTGCTCTCAAGTTGTATACCCTCCAGTGGGGAGACAGAGGGTACATTAACAATTGCAATACAATTAGGCTCCTCAAGTGCAGAAACTGTTGATATGTTTTATTTAATTTCCCATCCCCAGTGCCTAAAATACTGGCAGTCTTGCAATATGCACTCAGTAAACATGTGTGGAGTATTAATATTATAATTGCTGTAATGGAGATAAGTTCAAAGGGCTGCACTAACTTCTTAACAGCTACACATAGAAGATGGTATTTGGATTAAGACTTGCAACATTAATTGGAAATTGCCAAGCTGGCAGGACATAAATAGAGAGGACACAGGAGTATGGAGATAGCATAGTGTATTCTGGAATATAGGTAGTTTAGTAGAGATGAGACATTAAATTCAGAAGAATACGTGGCAAGAAATGAAAGTGAAAAGGTAGGAAGAAACCATATAGAGGAGGGAGGGCCATAAAATTACTGAAGAAGACTTGAAGTTGTATCTGCACATAATGGAAAACATGGGAAAACTTTAATCAAAAAACAGTATATGATAGTTAATATCTATTAAACATGGCAGTCAGGCAAGAAAAGGCCTAGTCTAGAAAGAAACTAAAATGCCAAGTAGAGTGACTTCAAATTTTAATGTAAGGAATATCACATTTTAAAAAATTGGCTTTAGGTAATAATTAAGAAAATATTCAGCTATCTATATACTCTTTTTAATTTATTAACTTCTTTACAATACTTTAGAATAACTTCATTTGACATAATATTAAAAACACATAATTTTTAAAACAGTCATCAATTTGCTTTTTTTCAACTAGACTGGTGATTTGTAACTGAAGGTATATATCAGAATCTCCTGAGAAGTCTTGGTTTGGTTTGTTCATTTAAAATACACATATCCAGCTGGGCACGGGGGCTCACGCCTGTAATCCCAGCACTTTGGGAAGCTGAGGGGGGAGGGGTGCGGATCACCTGAGGTCAGGAGTTTGAGACCAGCCTGGACAACATAGTGAAACCCTGCGTCTACTAAAAATACAGAAATTGGCTGGGTGTGGTGGCGGGTGCCTGTAATCCCAGGTACTTGGGAGGCTGAGAACTGCTTGAACCCGGGAGGTGGAGGCTGCAGTGAGTCAAGATCGTGCCATTGCACTCCAGCCTGGGTGACAAGAGCGAAACTCCATCTCAGCAAAACAAAACAAAACAGAAAGTAAAATACCCACATGCACTAAGATTTCCGGAGACAGAGTCTGGGTATGACTGTTTTAAACTTTTCGTTTTCACATAATCTCGAATTTACAAGAATCTGCATGAATGAATATTACAAAGAACTGCCATGTTAATTTTATTCAGACTTGTGGTTATCTATTGCTGCATAAAAAACACCCAAAAATTAGTGACTTAAAATAACAACAGCTGTTTCTTAGTCACATATCTGCAACTTGGGCATGTCTCAGAATAAAGGTTCACCTCTGCTTCATGCAGCATCAGCGGGTGTAGTGGCTTAACTGGGGCTTGGAGTATCTAACTCTGAGACAGCTCCTCCTACTGCTAGCAAATTAGTGCTGGTCATCGATTCAGGTCTGCAGTGCCAAGAGTTGTGGACCTCAGTTCCTTCCCATGTGGACCTCTCCAAGAAAGTTCCTATAGGGTTGCTTGAGCTTCCTGTGAGCATAGTGGCTGGGTTCCGAGAGTGAGCATGCTAAAGAAGCAGGCAGAAGCTATGTTGCCTTTTATTATCAGTCTGGAAAGTCATACAGCATAATTTGTGCCATACACATGCCCACCCACATTCAAGGACAGAGAAAATAAACCCCTACTTAGTAAAAGAGCTATGAAATGTGATACATTATTGTCAGCATTTGTACAAAATACAATGTGCCACACCCAGAGTCACCAATTGCTTATATTTTTCCTCACGTATTATTTTGTCTATCTAGCTCTACATGTATATATAGATAGAGAATCTAGATATGGAGAGATATATTTAAATGTATATTTCCTAGGAAACAAGTAGATTATCTTATACAACCACAGTATGATTACTAAAACCAGGAATTTTAATACTGTTGCCTTACTAATATATAATCCATAATCTATATCTGAGTGTTAACAATTGTCCCCCCCTGCCATAGCTCATAAAGGATATTACCAGGCATGTGGATTTTTCAGATCTCCAAAGGTGCTGCTGGTGGGCATTCTTAGCAAAGAATAATATACATAGACTGAAGACAGATCCAGGTTCAAATTCCAGCTTTGTCACTGACCAGAGGCATAACCTTTGGCAAATTCAGTTTTCTATGCCTCAAATTCTTCATTAATAAAAATGAGGTGGCTCACACCTGTAATCCCAGCAATTTGGGAAGCTAAGGCAGGAGAATCTCTTGAGGTCAGGAGTTTGAGACCAGGTTGGGCAATACGGTGAGATGCCATCTCTACCAAAGACAAAAGTAAAAATTAGCTGGGCATGGTGGCATGTGCCTGTAGTCCCAGCTACTCAAGAGGCCAAAGTGGGAGGACTATATGAGCACAGGAGCTCAAGGTTACAGTGAGCTATGATCATACCACTGCACTTTGGCCTGGGTATAGAGCAAGACACTGTCTTGGGGGGAAAAAAAGAATTTTTAGCTACAACATAGAATGGAAAAAATGTGTTATGCGCCCAATTCTCAGCCAAGTCATTTTGTGCTGTTTCACTCTTTAGAATTACCACACAACTGAAACAGGAAATTTTCTCTGACCTCTTCACAAGTGGGAACTGGAATGCGGACACTGGAACTGGCTGGCCGCTTTGGCTGGCTTCACTCACTCAGATCTGCTGTGCTCTACCCATCACAGGAGGAGGAGCACAGCTGAGTGGGCGCAGAAGCTGGGGCAAGTGGTTCTGGGTGCCAGCAGGAGCTCCGTGTGGGCCCTGCAGCAGCGTCTAGAAGGGCATACCCACGACCCCCAAAGCCCCAGAAGTAGTGTTACAAGCAGCGCTCTTTTAGCTTTGCCATCTGCAGACAGCTTAAGTGTTTAATAGTTCAGTGAACTCTCTTCCTTTTTGCAAGGACAGAGAGTCAGTGTGATGGCCTCTGTATCCTGAGCTCTTATCCAGCATCCAGGAAAAATCAGGTCACAGGAACAAATTGAAGGACAGTACATGTGGGGGATTTTATTGCTGATGGAAGTGGCACTGAGTGGGAAGGGGAGCTGAAAAGGGGATGGAGCAATAATGTATTCTTCCCCTGAAGTCTGGCTGTCTCCAGCTGGACTCTTCTCCAAAGTCCTGCCATCAAGCTGTCCCTCTGAAGTTAAGCTGCTTCTCTCTGACATTCAGCTCCTTCTTCTCTTCTCCCCTTCTGATACAGTTTGGCTCTGTGTCCCCACCCAAATCTCATCTTGTAGCTCCCATAATTTCCAGGTGTTGGTGGAGGGACCCAGTGAGAGATAATTGAATTATGGGGGCAGGTCTTTCCTGTGCTGTTCTCATGACAGTGAATAAGTCTCACGAGATCTGATGGTTTTAAAAATGGAAGTTTCCCTGCACAAACTCTCTCTCTCTCTCTTTACCCACTGCCATCCATGTAAGATGTGACTTGCTCCTCCTTGCCTTCTGCCATGATTGTGAGGCCTCCCCAGCCACATGAAACTGTAAGTCCATTAAACCTCTTTCTTTTGTAAATTGACCAGTCTCGAGAATGTCTTTATCAGCAGCATGTAAACAAACTAATACACCTTCTCTGATTTCTGCCAGTGGAGCCTCTGGTTTTTATGAGTACAGGATAGTGGGTGGGGTGGGCCAGGGGTGATTTTGGCAGGGAACACTCAAGCAGGAAAATGAGGATGCAAAATTCTCACTTTGGGCAGTAGTTCCAGGCTTGAGGGTGGGGCCCTCACCAGGGACCCTACCCTTTTCTGCCTAGAATTTTTCTGCCTCCTGTCCCTATCACAACCACAAATGTTGCAGTGCTGGGGGTGGCAGTGTCTGTATAGCTCTTGCTCCTCCTCCACTGGATTTTAACTACATATGAAGCAATCAATATAAATTCAAACATGCTTTTACTGAGGTCACTGTTACTTATTTGGGGCATATTGTTTTGATTCAATTAGTTCATGGATTCAATCCACAAAAGCCTCTGTTCTCTGTTCTCAAACAACAACAGCTTGCTTTCATGAACAGGCAACTGAAGCTAGGGAAAAGCAACTGAATGAATGATGAGGAAGTCATGCCTGACCTCTTTCTTTTTTAGGACATGCTCCTTACCTTATGATGGGGTTATATCCCTATATACCCATCATTAAGTTTAAAATATTGTATGTCAGAAATGCATTTTATACACCTAACCTACTGAAGGTCATAGTTTAGCTTAGACTACCTAATGTGCTCAGAACATTTACATTAGCCTACAGTTGGGCAAAGTCATCTAACACAAAACCTGTTTTATAATAAGGTATGGACTATCTCTTGTAATAATTTGTTGAATACTGTACATTACATCAAGATTACAATGGTTTTGCACCATTGTAAAGTTGAAAATTTTTCAAATTATTGTAAGTTGTAAAGTTCAAACTATTGTAAAATTTTTCAAACTATTGTAAGTCAGGGAGCATCTGTACTTATCAAATAGAAATATCTTCCAATGAAGATGATTTTTCATGGTGTTAAGTACTAAAAAGAAGAATACAGGTACAACTTCCTAACTGGGTCTTTCATTAGTATGTAAATGTAAGCTACTGAAAGAAAATATGCCCCAGGATACACACAACTATTGACTCTGCTATTTGATCATAGTTCATTAGATATCTCTGGGTTTGTTTTGCCTGAGATTTCATTCAAGGTGACTTTATTAACTTTTATAGCTCTCATAGTTTTCCCCATCCTTTATGATACCATCACTAAGTAATCCTTTTCATAATATATAAACGTTTTAGCATAAAAATCCTTCAGCAACTTGGTTCACTTTATCAAGAGCCACCAGACTTTGGAATCCCTTTAATGTATTATTTGCCTTGCTTTTTTGACATATTTAATAGCTGGTGAATAATTCCTAGCAAATTGCTTCAGTCTGGTTTTAAGAAGTATGAGTCCATTTACATGCGTGTGTGTTTAGATAGCATAATACCATTCAGCGCCCAAACCCATCGCCAGATTTGGTTGCTGGGAGATAAAAGGGATCCCTGGAGCTAATCAAACTGTTATCATTACCACAAGGGACAATGTCACAGATAAATGTGGCTAGACTCATCATAGCATTGCTAATAGATCCCAGCCTAGAATGATTTACCTTAGTAGTAGAACCAAGAAAGTTCAATCAATCCTTTGAAAAATCTAAATATGTATAAACTTTGATGATACGAATATTATTGTCAGTGCTGGTCTAGTCTCAGAATCAAAGATCTTTATGTCCTAGCTATTTCACAAAGCCACAGGAGCAATACAGAGTGACAGATGAAACTTTGCTGCAATTGTTTCTGATTTTGCCATAACATATCTTGAAGCCGCAACTGCGTCTTGACGCTAAGCTCAGAACTGTGACATAACAGAAATCAATGTTATTATTTAGCATACAAACACATCGGGATAGCCTAAGGCACCCTTGAGGAGGCCCTGTGGAGATCCAGGATGTCTCTATCATCCCCATACTGAGTCAGGTTGTACCCTTCAGAGTTTGTGTGACAACTTAGAGTTTGCTTCACCAATGACAGAATCCTAAACTAAAGTTACACAACATGCTTGAGATGAAATAGTTAACTTTTTGCAAAGGTAGTCATAGCTCAGCCTCATATTTATATAGTGTGTGTGTTTTAAGGTAGACTATAACCCTTTTACAGATAAAAATATGAAAGTCACATCTTCAATAAAGATGTAAAGTGATTAATCTTTTGTGATGATCCACACTGCAGATTTTTAGTCATCTGCAGTATTGCAAAATATTTATCATCCAGTAAAACCAAAATATTCTTTCAAGAAATAAATGTAGCTTATTCTATTTACCAATTAAAAGCCACCAAAGCTTCAGATTTTAAAATCCCCAAATTTGAAATCTATCCAAGACTTTTTTTTTTTTTTTTTTTTGAGACAGAGTTTCCCCCTGTCACCCAGGCTGGAGTGCAATGGCGCGACGTTGGCTCACCGCAACGTCTGCCTCCTGGGTTCAAGCGATTCTTCTGCTTCAGCCTCCCGAGTAGCTGGGATTACAGGCATGTGCCACCACGCAGGGCTAATTTTGTATTTTTAGTAGAGATGGGGTTTCTCCATGTTGGTCAGGCTGGTCTCAAACTTCCGACCTCAGGTGATCCACCCGCGTTGGCCTCCCAAAATGCTGGGATGAGAGGCATAAACCACCACACCCAGCCCTATCCAAGACATCTTTAGCATTAGCTGTCTTTTTCTTTACTCTAAATTACAATATCAGGAGTATATAAACTTTCGGAAACAAGTATTTATTCATTTGAGCCACCTGCTTTTTCCTTGAATAGCTGCAATGTTTTTGCTAACCTGCAAACGTAAAATATGCAATACAGGCTGGATGTGGTGGTTCATGCTTGCAATCCCAGCACTTTGGGAGGTCAAGGTGTAAGGATCACTTGAAGCCAGTAGTTCGAGACCAGCCAGGGCAACATTGGGAGACCCCGTCTCTGCAAAATAAATAAATAAATAAACTAAAAAATTACTGGGGCATGGTGGTGCATGCCTGCAGTTCAAGATACTCAGGAGGCTGAGTCAGGAGGATTGCTTGAGCACAGGAGTTCAAGGTTGCAGTGAGCTATGATCAAGTTACTGCACTCCAGCTTGGGTGACAGAGTAAGACCCTATCTTGAAAAATATAAATACATATACTCAATACGTAGAATAACAAAGAAAATTGGAATATACATATAATAAAAATGAATTATTTTTTTGCTTTATTTATGTTGAAGGTGTTTATCTAATCAATGTAGAATTAGTAACACAATAGATAATTTGCTAAGCACAATGCCAAATGATTCTCTTAAATTTTTTTTTACAAAAGTAAACTCCAACTATTAAATTTTAAATAAATGAATGTTTAGACTCAAGCTTATTTAGTCACATATAAGCCATCTTATCTTAAAGACAAAGTTGTAGAATTTTGACCAAGACCACTTACAGCTGTATATTAAACTATTCCAAATGGTCTGAAGAAAAAAAATTACATCAGTGAACCCCAGTGCGCAGATATTATAAAATTTTAAGGCCAGAAAACTTTTATATTTACAATAATTGTTGTGAAAGTAAGTGGAAGCTCTAAAATGCAAGAAATATTATAACTGAGAGATTCAAATTGCCCTCTGGTGGAAAGGGCAGTCTGTTTAGAACTCAGTATCTTTTTGTTTGCTAGATGAGCTCACTTCTCATACTAGATGGACCCAACAAGCTGCTAGTTGGTTGTACTTATACTCCTAGGGATGCCACAGGAGCCTGCCCCATCCACAGGCTTCTGAGTTCAGTACATGTGACCAGGTCACAGTTGACCAGAGCAGGGTTGGATGTCTGACCCAAAGGAAGCCCAGTCATAGAGTGGCCTATGCATGGCCTATGTGGTAATTGATGATAGAGGCCTGCTGAGAGTTCAATCAAGTGTTTTTTTTTGTTTTGTTTTGCTTTTTTATGTGCCTTTGTACCAACAGCAAAAGTAAGAAGCAGCCAGTAAGAAATGTTTTTTGTTTCTTTTTTTATTTTTTGAGACAGGGTCTTGCTCTGTCACCAAGGCTGGAGTGCAGTGGTACAATCACAGCTCACTGTAGCCTCGACTTTTGGGCTCAAGCAGTCCTCCCACCTCAACCTCCTGAGTAGCTGGGACTGCAGGCACATGCCACCATGCCCAGCTAATGTTTAAAAAAAAAATTTAGACTGGGTCTCACTGTGTTATCCTGGCTGGTCTTGAACTCCTGGCCTCAAGTGGTCCTCTCACTTCTGTATCCCAAAGTGCTGAGATTACAATCATTACAATCATGAGCCACCATATCTACCAATTAAGAGCATTTTAGATGACCTTCATCTATTAGCTACAATAAGCACCTGATTAGCTGTGCAATGTTGTTGCCTCTGCCTTGCACAACAAGGGAATCACCACTTGTTCCGCAGTGGGCAGCCAGTCTATGCTAACCTGCCCCAAGTCCAAGGAAGCTAAGAGGCCTAAGAAAAAGGCTAACAAATCCAGTTTCTTAGAAACATTTAATAGAGACTTATGAACAGAAGCCATGTCTGTGTCTGAGGCAGCAGCAAGACAAGATGCCATTGCACCCCCAGACTCAGGGCTTATATACCATAGAAAAAGCGTGACTTGGAGGGAACAGGTAGGACAATTGAAATACAATAACATCAAAGCTTGTTTTGACCTAAAGCGTCAGGTTTTACAGGAAGTAGGTGCTCTTGCACAAGCAATGATAAAGTAGGTATCTTAGAGGCCTTCACAAAACTGAGATTAATCAGATGTCAATATGGTGGATTAGTTTGCAACATGAAGTTGCTTTGGCCTCCGTGTCACTCACCACTGTAAATCTTGTTTTCCCAGATTTATTATTATCTACAATAAAAGACCTGGTCTTTTGTCATAAAAACTTGGTATATGTAAAGAATACATATACATAATATATGTACATTAAGAGCAATAATATAATGAACATCCATGAAGTTATCACCCAACCAAGAAACAAAGTGTCATTTGTTTACCTCTATTCATAACTTCTCATCCCGTTGCCCTGCTTCCTGCCCCACTCAGCACAGATCACTACTGTAAATTTTGTGTTTATCATTCTTTTAATGTAAACAATTGTCTGGATGACAGAGCCTTGGCAGAAAAATAAAATAAAATATAGTAAAAAATAAAAAATCGTTGTTATAAAATATGTATGCATTCAAAATTAAGCATCCACAATTTATCTAAGTAGTTATATGCTACTATATTTTCACAACTGTATCTTTTACTGTTTTAATCCTCCAAATTTCTTATTCCATTCTACTGTTAAAAAGCTATTTTTTTATAGTAGGAAAAAAAGCAATACCATGATCTGTGCTGCCACGGGCTTTCTTCTAATGGTTCCTGGTAAAAAAGTACAAAATTTTCTTTATGGCCTGCCTAGGAGTGAAATCACTGGATTGTATGGTATACAAATGTTCTACCTTTTAAGATAATTCCCAATGGTTTTCCAACATGATGGTACAAATCTCCTTTTCATGGAGTTCAATTGTGAGACAGTGAGTTAGTGCCAGCATAAGACACAGGCCAATGTCAGTATAAGCAGAAGCCCTGAAGTAGAGAAGAGAATGCTGTTCCTGACAGATGCAGAAATAGCAACATCAGAGATCCAGAGCTATTGCTAGGTCCTGAAGATATTCCAGTTGCTAAGGTTGGCACTGGGTAGGACTTCCAGTAATGTGGTGCATAGAAATGATGGTATTCAGCATTGTTTTCTCCTTCTCAATCACAGGAGGAAAGCTTTTGTCACTTTAACATAAAGCATGTTATTTCTTGTAGGTTTTTTCCTGCATTAAAGAAGTTCCCAATGAATACTAGTTTCCTGGAGGATTTACTTTTTGAGTCAAAAAATGGATGTTGGATTTTATCAAGTGCTTTTTCTGCATCTATCAAGATTATTATAGTTTTTTTCTCTACTTTTTGCCACTAATGCAGTGAATTACTTTTTCATATGTTAAAGCAACATTGCATTCCAGAATACACCTAAATTTACGGTGTTATTTTCTTGAGGATTTCTGCATTTTTATATATATGAGACAAACTAGACTTTAATTTTTCTTTTTTGAAATCTCCTAGACAGAGTTTGACATCAGTGTTACACTGGCCTCATAAAATGAATTGGATGTTTTCTTTTTTTCCTATTTTTGGGGAAATTGTGTTTAAGGTGTTAATGAGTCTTCCTTAAATGTTTGTAAGATTTTATTATTGAGTTCTGCTGGGGCTGGACTTTTCTTTGTGGAGGTTTCATTTTGTTTTTGCTGTTGTTTTATTATAGACTAAATTTCTTTAACAGAAAGTAGATTTATTCAGATTTCCTATTTTCTCCTATATCAGTTTATATATTTCACCGAAATTTTCAAAGGTATTGCAATAAAGTTGTACATCATATCCTCTTATCATTTTAATGTATGTAGAATCATGATGATAATATTTACCTTCTCTTTTCCTTTTATCACTCTTGCTAGATATTTATAAATATTATTAATGATACAGGAGTTAAGAAGAAATTAGGCAGATAGTAAGAGTACGAAAGTCCTGGGTAAGGTTTTCCTTTTAATGAAAAGCAGCCCCAAATTATTTTCGTTTCTAACAAACAGCTGCCTGTATAATTGAGCTGCAGACACAGATGCCGGCAGTTGTGCCAATCATGTTCAAGATGGCAGCTCCATCTTCCCTTCTCTTTGTCAGCCACGCCTATTGCAAGGAGAAGACAAGTTGGCTCAGGTCAACTGAAAACCCATTTGCATAATAAAGTTAGGGTGGGGTAGTCAGCCTTCCCTGTACAATATGTAAATGTCATACCTGTTCGAACCAATCTGTAAGCCCTATGTAAATCAGACACTGCCTCCTCAAGGCTGACGATAAAGTCCAGCACATCTGCCACCAGCACGACTTTCATCTGGGCAGTCTCCCTCTCTCACTAGAGAGTGAGCTTTTCTCTCTCTTTCTTTTGCCTATTAAACTTCTGCTCCTAAACTCCTCCTGTGTGTCTATGTCCTAAATTTTCCTGGCACAAGACGACAAACCCCAGGTATTTACTCCAGACAACGTAGCCACTTCATTAGTACTAATTTTCCTGGTGTATTTTTGTTTTCAATTTCTTTAATTTCTATTCTCTTCTTAATTTTTTCCTTTATTCTAGAATATTTAGTTTAATTTGCCATTTTTATTCTAATTTTTTTAGATGAATACCTACATAATAAATTACCAGACTTTCTTCTCTTCCAATATATGCATTTAAAACTGTAAGTTTTCCTCTGAGCACTGCTTTAGCTGAATTCCATAAGTTTTTATGTGATAGTTTCATTATATGTACACTAAATATCCTCAACATACAATTTACCCATGTAACAAACTTGCACGTGTACCCCTTGAATCTAAAAGTTGGAAAAAAAGTAAAATATAAAAATAAATTTGCATATTCCTAATAGCTAGCGATATTGACCATCTTTTCATGTGTTTTTTTGCCATTTGTATATCTGTTTTGATAAGATCTCTTTTCAAATCTCTTACCCATTTTTAAAATGTTTTTTTGGCTTATTAATGAGCTGTATAAGTTGTTTATATCTTCTAAACAAGGCCATTTATCAGATATATAATTTGCAAATATTTTCTCCCATTCTACAGTTTGACTTTTAATTTTCTTAACCATGCCTTGAAGGTTCCCCCTCTGGTATCATGCTCATTCATTCATTCATTTAGCCATTCATTAATTCAGCCATTCATTCATTCATGCAGCAAATGCGTGTTTGGTATGTACTAGGTATTGCAGTGCAATAAAAAAGTTTTCAAAACCTTTTCTCTCTTTCCATCAGAAAATGACCTTGAGTTAACCTTCTAACATTGTTTCCCTGGAAATGTGAAATGCTGACTTCGTTACTAGTCAACATTACTTATGGCAAAAAATGATGCCTGACCGGAAACAACATCAGCACTGGGAAGACAGAGAGTGAACCTTAAAGATTTGGTGGGAAGCCATAGCTTTGGGGCTTCCCTGAGGATATTGATCTTGTAATGGGTGTACACGTCATGTGGATTGCTAGTAGACACCACCAGGGAATAAATACAATATTATGGGGCAGTAGACCTTCTAGGTAAGGGTGGTATCTTCACCCACCAATGTGATCTCCTTCTTTAAACATGGGCTATTACTTGGAGGGCTAGAGAAGAAAATCCTGGACTGTTGTCTGGACTCCTGCTGATGACACACCTGATGCTGTCCTTCTGTCATCTCCTACCCGTGTCCTGTAAAGCTGCATGAGTCTGATGCCACAAGTCCAGTTAAGTCCATGAGTATAACTGGCTAGCTGAACCCAAGACCACTGCTTCTGGTCAAGCAAAGTGGGTGATTTATGCTTCCAGACATTTATACAGAAAGATGCATGATCCAAAGAGCCTGCTTTGGTCTCAGGTACCTTACATTCTAATAGGAAGAGGCAGAAGACAAATAGATTTAAAAATCATGCCAGGTGGTAGTGCTCTGTTGAAAATCAAGCAGCAGGTGGAAGACAGAGAAGGACAGTGAGGAGATGTTGACATTTTATATAGAGTGCTCAGGGCAGGTTCTGTGAAAAAGTGACATTTGAGCAGATATTTCAAAGAAATGAGGCAGCAATCTATGTAGATATCTGCAGGAGAAACAAGTGTAAACTAGTCAGAGGAAACAAGTGTAACAGTCCTTAGCAGAAACGCGCTTAGCATGTTCAAAAAGCAGCAAGGCAGCCAGTGTAAAAAAGCAAAAAGATGAAGAAACGAGGCCACAAAATGTGTGGGAAGCCAGACCTGATAGTTCTTTGTAAGCTACCTGAAATGAATGAGAGGTCTTAGAAGTTCTAGGCAGGTGGCACAACAGGAGCTGCTGTGTGAAGAGCAGGCAGTGAGATCAAGGGTGGAAGCAGGAAAACCAGTTAAGCTGTTGCAATAATGCAAATGAGAGACAGTAGGGTTGACAACTAGAATGCTGCATGGCAAGTGGTGCGAAGTGGTCAGATTTTGAATCTGTTTTGAAGGTTGGGTTTGTTTCTGGGTTGACTTTCTGATATGAGGAAAAAGAAAAAGGAGTCAAGGTCAAGTATATGTCTTGTGGTGTAAGTATCCAGTTAAATAAGTTGCCACAAATTGAAATGTGGAAAATTGAAAGGAGAATTTGAAGGGATGGGACATCAAGAGTCATTTTTGCACATTTGTTGTAAAACACTCTTAAGACATCTAATTAGAGATGTTGTATAGTTAGATGTGAAAGATTCTGGAAAGTTTGAGAATAAGGTGTAAATTTGGGAGTGGGATGATACAGATAATATTTGAAGTCAAAGAAGGAGTTCAAGGACTGGGCCCAGATATTCAGGAAGTGTTTCATTTAATTGAGCATAAAAATTTCAAGGGATTTACAAATCTTTCAGGTTTTAATTCTTAAGAAGTTCATGATTTGCCATTAAAGTGTCATGACACCAAGGGTTCTATAAAAAGCACATGTGGCACACACAAACTGACTTTGTTTTGCATATGGGCAACTAACAAAAAGATAACTCCAAAAATGCAGTGTTGGACAAGGATCTTAAAATCTTTTTTTTTTTCTCAATTTGCTTCAAAGAAAAAGACACAACTTTCATTCTAGAATGCTTATATTTATGGCCAAATATAGTCCACATAAAAATGAACTATTATTCAACCCAAAACATTTTGCCTAACTTAATTTTTGTTGTCTCCATCACCTGTTATGAAACAAAAATAAAGTGCATATACATGTCATGGGGTCATCATGGCCAAAGTGATTTAATTTATATTCTTTATAAAAACAGTCAGAAGGAAATCTGCTTACAACCAACATACTTAGAGTCAAACATAATAAGGTAAAAGTTCTCAGGCTACACAAAGAAAGAGCTTCCAGTGTTTGCCTGAGCAGCAGGGAACGTAGGTCTAAGAATAAAGAAGTCTTACTTTTTACTGTATTGTATTCTCTTTGTGCTCATTGTGCATATTTGCCCCTTTTAAAGAAAAATATTATCTGGTAAAAAAAAAAAAAAGTTTAGTTAAATTAAATTAAAATCAAGCATAAGATTTGAATGGGAGTGGAAATATTGAGGTCATCAACTACTAAAGAGCCAAGAATTCCCAATGACTTCTACTAAGTCCCAACACTACTACTGCTTTAGGTTCTAATAACCATTTTTCCCCCTTTCTATTGCCCCTTTAAGACAACTTTATTGCTTTAGGTTCAATTTCCCCCCAACCACCAATTTTTTTTTTTTTTTTTTTTTTTTTTTTTTTTACAGAGTCTCCCTCTGTCACCAGGCTGGAGTACAGTGGCACAATCTCAGCTCGCTGCAACCTCTGCCTCCTGGGTTCAAGCGATTCTCGTGCCTCAGCCTCCCAAGTAGCTGGGATTACGGGTACACACCACCACACCCAGCTAATTTTTGTATTTTTAGTAGAGACAGGATTTCACCATGTTGGCCAGGATGGTCTCAATGTGCTGACCTCGTGATCTGCCCACCTTGGCCTCCCAAAGTGCTGGGATTACAGGAGTGAGCCACCACGCCCGGCCAAGCTAATTCTTTTATACCCTTGCCAGCATTTTCCCCCTCTTTTATTAGTCCCAGAAATGCAAGCTTCTAAGTAGCAGATTAAGAACATTAGAGAACATAAACAGTTGAAAGATTGTTATTTCATACAACATACAGTTAAAAATAAAAGTGATACGAAGCAAATATATAGTGAAATTTTAAAACCAAACAAAACATACATGTATGGAGATATTTACAGTTTCTTTCTAATTACCATATTATTCTTTTGGGGACCATTTTTTTTTGCAAAATGCTTTAAGTACCTGCTTAACAATCCATTACATACACCAATGCCATTAGAGTCATTATCTGAGCATTATTTTCTCTCTCTTTCCTACATCTTCTCCCTTTGCTTAGTCTCTAGTATTCAGTACAGATTCTCTCATGCACCTCATCCTGGATAATTATTTGTCAGAGAGCTAAGGGAGAGCTCTTATCACCCATGCTATATGAAAACAGCCATCTGCCAATCAAATGGTATGGCATAGAGCATTAAAAATGAGGAAAATATTGGCTGGGCGCCGTGGCTCATGCCTGTAATCCCAGCACTTTGGGAGGCCAAGGCGGGTGGATCACGAGGTCAGGAGATCAAGACCATCCTGGCTAACACGGTGAAACCCCGTCTCTACTAAAAATACAAAAGCTTAGCCGGGCGTGGTGGCGGGCGCCTGTAGTCCCAGCTACTCGGGAGGCTGAGGCAGGAGAATGGCGTGAACCAGGGAGGCGGAGCTTGCAGTGAGCTGAGATCGCACCACTGCACTCCAGCCTGGGCAACAGAGCAAGATTCCATCTCAGAAAAAAAAAAAAAAAAGAAAATATTTCATATAAGTATATAGCAGATAAACCAGCTTATCTCCACCAACTGATTAGTTAAATTATTGAGTGATAATATATTTATATATATTTTTAGGAATCCTGATATGAATCATAAGTTTAAGACATGGACTGGCTTGTTCCTCCCCGCCACCTTGGCTAGAATGCCAAACATATTTGCATTAGATTTCCTCGTTTTTTCAAATTTTCAAGATAATTGTTTTAGAGCATCCTTGCTGACAGCCCATGTCTCTTTTGTCTGTAAAATCTTTTTGCTCCGTTCTGTGAATATTGGATAACACGGGGTCTACACAATTGAGATGTTACGGTAAGCTGATTGTGACACGATGACTTTAGCTTTGCTGTTCTCTTCTCAGAAGTATTTCCCCAACCCCAGTTCTACCCCCTGATGTTTATATTTGGATGTTGTTATGGAAAGGGACATTTTAAACTTTAAAGCATATAAAATGTTTGTGAAAGCTTCTCTGTCTCTTTCTCTTTCTTTCTCTGAGCCAGAATTGGATTAGAACTTGGCCAGACTCCTATGACAGGGGGCTTTTATGAGACAAAATATTCCAGAGTATTCCCAGTAAACAGTCTGTATATTTCTTTAAGTTAGAAGAGAAACTCAAAAACTGTCATAGCTACATATTGTCTAGATTCTAGTTTTCATGATAGAACACATCCCTGAATCTTTTCTATCAGATTTGGCCAGTTTTTATTGAACATCCAGAGAACAAAAGCCCTACGCAGACTCATTTTCCGCTTAGAAATCACTTGTTATGCTCCAAAATGCAAAGGGAAGATTTTTTCCTTTGTAAATAACATGTATGTATATAAAGCATTTTAAAACTGGGACTAAATATTTTTTGTAATTAGAAATAAAATTTGGTGACAATCTAACATTTACAGGGGGAAGTTTCCTTTAACAGACCTTTTTTCCATAAAATATATAACTATAATTTACTCACTTATTATTTAGGAAACAATGTATTTATTTACATCAGAGAATATTCTTTCTTTGCTTTAAATTGGCTTTATTAAGTTATTTAATCTGCACAGTTGGATATGTTTTAAGCTATGTATACACCTGAGAAGCCATCTCCACAATTAACATAAAGAATATATCCATCAATCCCCAAAGGTTTCTGGTGCCCCAGTGGTAATCCCTCCCTCTTGTTCCATCCCACTGGTGTCTCCTTTGTCTTTAGGCAACCAATGATCTGCTTTTCTGTGATAGATTAGTTTGCACTTACTAGACTTTTATATCAGTAGAATCATACAATATGTATTTTGTTTAGTCTGAGTTTTTTCACTTAGAATAATGACCTTGAGATTCATCCATTTGTTGCATGTACCAGTAGTTCTTTCCTTTCTATTGCTGAGTATTATTCTATTGTATGGACACACCTCAATTTGTTTATTCATTCACCTGTTGATGAACATTTAGTTTTGGGCTATTATAAATAAGCTGCTGTGATATCGTTCATTACTCTTGGGTAAATACCTAGGAATGGAAAGGCTGGGTTTAAGGAGATCTATGTTAACCTGTAACAAACTGCCAAACTGTTCTCATACACAGTTGTACCATTTTCCATTCCCACCAGGAGTCTGGTTGTTCCACATCCTCACCAACACACAATATCACCCTTCTTTATTATGGCAATTCTGGTAGATGAGTTATCATGAGGTAGTTTTAATTTACATGATGTTGAGCATTTTTTCATATGCTTACTTGACATCCATAAATCTTTGATGAAGTGTCTATTAAATCCTTTGCCTATTTTTATTGGACTGCTTATTTTCTTATTTTCAAGCATGGGACACTTTTTTTTTTTTTTTGAGACAGAGTTTCACACTTGTTGCCCAGGCAGGAGTGCAATGCACGATCTCAGCTCACTGAAACCTCCCCATCCAGGGTTCAAGGGATTCTCCTGCCTCAGCCTCCTGAGTAGCTGGGATTTAGAGGCATGTACCACCACACTTGGCTAATTTTGTATTTTTACTAGAGACAGAGTTTCGCCATGTTGTTCAGGCTGGTCTTGAACTCCTGACCTCAGGTGATCCATCTGCCTCGGCCTCCCAAAGTGCTGGGATTACAGGTGTGAGCGACCGTGCCAAGCCAGAATACTTTTTATATATTCTGAGTAGATGTACTTTATCAAATATGTGTTTTGCAAATATTTTTGCAGTCTTTGGCTTACTCTTCATTCTATCAAGATTATCTTTTGAAGATCAGAAGTTATTCGTTTTGATGAAGTCGAATTTATTTGTTTATAGGTGATGCTTTTGGTGTTGTATCTAAGAAATACTTAGTCACCATCTTTGCTGTCATATCTAAGAAATCCAGGATCACAAAATTTTTTCCTTAAAATTTTACAGATTTAGGTTTTATACTTAGGTCCATGATCCCTTTTAATTTTTGTATATTGTGCCAGGTATGGATCAAAGTTTATTCATTTGCACACAAATATTCAATTATTCTGGCACCATTTGCTGAAAAGACTATTTTTTCTCCTCTGAAACTGCCTTGGCATCTTTGCCAAAACTTAACTATTTATGTGTGAGCCTATTTCTGAACTCTGGGTTTCATTAATGTATCTGTTTCTACACTATTACTACAGTGTCTCGGTTACTATAAATTTATGACAAGTCTTAAAGTCAGATCATGTATGTCTTTCAATGTTATTATCTTTTCCAGCATGTTTGAGCCATTATAGCCCTTTTGCATTTCAATGTAAATTTTAGAATCAGATTGTCAATTTCTACAAAAATGCCTGCTTGGATTTTGATTGAAATTGCCTTGAATTTCTAGGTCAGTTGGGGGAGAAATTACATATTAACAGTATTAAGTTTCCAATCCATGACCATGGTATATCTCTTTAATTATTAAGGTTTTCCTTAATTTTCCTCAGCAGTGTTTTATATTTCCAGTGCCAACACAGTGCCTAGAATCCAAGAGTAATTTTACTTTTTGGTATATTGAATCACTATAAACCTATCACAAAAGAAATCTAACCCTATCTTCAACTTTTAATAAAAGTATAAAATGTACAGCACTCTGATAAAACTATTCCAATTACTAATATACATTAACAATAATACCATTTACACTTTTACATGACTTTATACTAATTAGGTAAGATTTGCTTAGACAATCTTGGCAAATTCTCAAATCAATTTTTTTTTATCTTTGGTATCATTGCTAAATAGGTTTATGTTTTTTATTCCCTTTTGATCTTGTTCTATTTCTGATCTTGTTTCTCTAGAGGAGCTGGTGTAGAATCAGTATTTCTTTAAAAATCTCATTGTTACTTCTCCCTTTTTATATTCTGATAAACTATTCACATTCTCACCCATTCCTTTTCCTTTATCCCACATAGTTCCTACTTTATAAATAATCTAATAATTGCCTATTATTAGACTGCACTACTCATCTGATTCATGACACAAAGCTTAAGTCATGACCCATAGGTCATACTTTTTACTAGCAGAGGAAAGAGGAAGTTGGAAAAAATTTATAACAAAAATGTTTTAATTTAGTATAAAAACTTTAAGCTTTGAATTCCAAATTGGAAACCCAATAAAAGAAAAAAGACTACAGGGTGATTTTAGGCCTCTCATGACTTGCTGACAAAAAGGGTTAAAGTTAGAATTAAAGTGTAGAGATAGACCTGAAGAACAGATCATCTAAAATATGTAGTTTTATATGCTGTAGTATATTTTTTAAAAGGTTTCATAATATAAAGCAGAAATAAACAGAAAGAAGCCATTAAACAAATGGTCAAGTTTTGTTTATTTTGAGCCTATTAAGCAAAAATCAATTTAATTTTAAAAAGAGTTTATTTTATCTTTGTGTTCTTTTAATTTTAAAGACTTTATGATATGGTTTGGCTGTGTCCCCACCCAGATCTCATCTTGAATTCCCACATGTTGTGGGAGGGACCCAGTGGGAGGTAATCGAATCATGGGGGCAAATCTTTCCCATGCTGTTCTCATGACAGTGAATAAGTCCCATGAGATCTGATAGTTTTAAAAAGGGGGGTTTCCCTGCACGAGCCCTCTCACTTTGCTTGCTGACATCCATGTAAGACATGACTTGCTCCTCCTTGCCTTCTACCATGATTGTGAGGTATCCCCAGCCACGTGGAACTGTAAGTCCATTAAACCTCTTTATTTTGTAAATTACCCAGTCTCAGATATGTCTTTATCAGCAGCATGGAAATAAACTAACACACTTTACCATAAAATTTTATTGTTTTCCTTCAACTAGTTTTAGCTATCTTACTGAATAACTGCTTTTTTTAAAATGAAATCTTGGGCTAACAAGATGAGCACCATCTTACTTTAAAGAATTTACTCCCAGCTGGAACTGGAAATCTTTAGTGTCATCTAGAGACAGTGATAACATATTACAGGAGAGAAACACAAATCCGTTTAAAGTATTTGACAGTGGATATAGTTAACTCTAAAATGCCATCATTTTCTATAATCCAAAGTGGCATCTAAAGTTATATGGCAAATCATTTTTACTCCTTATCAGTGTCTACGAGATTCTAAAAGCCCTTCAGCATCAAGGCTTAATTATTTCCCCAGCAATGGTAAAGATTTTGTCAACTAATCAACCAATTAAGGGAAGAAGGAAAGGGAATTTAATAATTTAGTCTTAAAAATGAGTACATTATAGTTTTACATGAAGGAAAAACTAAAACAGTGTATCTTAGAACATAGTCCATGACCACCTTTATCAGAATTATCTGAGGGGACTCTCAAATCTGCATTTTTATGAAGCTCCCCCAGTGGTTATTATCATATGATAATTTGAAGCTCATCATTCTGAAATTTTTTGCTTCAACCATTAGCAAATAGAAAAAGAATAAGATTCTTCTTATAGGGGGTATACAATGCACAATAAACAAGAAGGGAGTTAAAGGAAGAGAAATCTGTGTGGCCTGCTATCAGAAAGTGTCAATGAAAATACAGAATGTAAGTTGAAACTTAGGAGAAGAAATTGCTTCCTTTAGATGTCAGAAGCAGACTATAAGAGAACAGAGAGAAGGAGGCATATGCCTGTTTGGGGAAAGGTATGAGAAGAGAATAACCACAATTTTATGTAAGACACAGCTTGGGTAACAGTGGCAATTAATATTGAATCAGTGAGGTGAGTCACATAGATCACATAAGCATGGCAAGGGAGCTAAGCCTTGATATGATATTTATCTTCTTAAATTTGATGGTGATATGATAAAAAAAAAAGTTTAAAGATTTACTATGGCAATGATCAGATAATGGAGATATATATATACACACACACACACATATGTATACAGACACAGTCATATATATGTATATGTGAATAGTAATGGGAAACCAGAGACAGAAAATTTGGCCAAATAACAGCTTCAGAAACAATAACAACAATGGAAAGAGAGAGATTTAGGTGCAGTGTATTAGGGCCCCACTGTGGAGATAGAATGAATGTGAGAGAAACTTTTAACTATTTCCATCGATTATTCCTTATACCAGAGAAGATGACGAGGAATGTACTTTTTCTCCTCATTCCAGTTAAAAGGAAAATAAAAACAGAACAAAATTCAAATGGTTAATTTGTGTTATTATCCATGATAAATAACTCCAAATATTTAGCAGCCAAATGATTTCACGAAGATTACTTTTCCATTAACAATGTCAAACTCAGAAAGAGTCTTTGTCATATAAACAGAGTATTACATTAAAATAATACATATTCCAACTTGCTATTCACTGCCATACTCTACTTTAACAATGCAAATTTTTACTTGTGAATTAGCACACAGCACATAACATTATGTCCATCTTCAGTACTCCAGATACTAAAAATAAACACATTCTGGAAGACTTAGTTTGCTTATTACATGCATGTCTAAGGGAGTTGCTGGCCTCATAAAACTGACTTTGTCGCCTGTCTTTCCTTTTAAAGAAGTTTACAAATTCACTGTATTGTCACTGGAGTAATAACTGTCGCTATTTTATAGTTTTGTAATTTGATGTCATATATATTTTAGAAACTTTTCTCCTGAAGAAGAATTCTAAGGCCAACACACTTAGAAAACATTGAGAAATGCCTTGGGAAATCATTACCTACTCTTGAGGCAATGTTGGCAGAGTAAACAGTCAGTCTAAAGAAAAACCTATGCAGGGAAAATGGATGAGACTATTTTTAGTAATGTGTATGTGAACAAACTCCACTCATTAAGGTTCTAACATTTTCTGTTCACTCAATATTAGTGTTATGCATGTAGCAGATGATGTTGCTGCCTTTCCCCGTTCCCTCAGCCCACCTCAGTTCACCTGGAGCTGAGGTATACAGTACATAGCAAGCTAATTTCCCACCTCCAAGGCCAGTCTCTTTTCTAAAGCCTTGAAAGTTGTTTCTTGACCCTCTAGGACTTGGAAGTACTAGCGAAAAAGAGTTAAGACCACAGGGCAATCCTCGAACAGTAGGGGAGGAATATTGGTAGATAAATGCTGCAACCTTCCTGTCCTCCCAGGGGGCAGGTCCAGGGATGTTCCATGGAACTCACAGTTTTACTCACAATATTGAACTCTAGGTGCACACAGCAATAACCCATTCATTAACATGCACTTAAAAATTTGTTTTTGGCTTTTCTTCCTTCCCTTTCCCACTTTCCCACTTCATTAGTTTGAGTTTCCCCAAAGACTCATCTTTTGGGGGAATTTGAACTAAGCAATGTACTAATACAAAATGAGAAACATTTATAGAAAATTTCCAAGAAACCCTGCTACTATACATAGTTAAATCAACCGAGCTCTCCAAGGTAGCCAACATATAATCCATAATTTATTTCAACACTTCTGTATCATTCATAGGGCATATTATTAATCCCAGAATTAAAATCACCATGTTTATTACTTATCTGCAAATTTTATTAGTGGTCCATGTGTCTTGCAAGAGCTACAGTAGACAGTCAGGACCTCAGTCTTAGCCCCTAATGAATATGGTCCAGAATATGCTGTGGGAAGAAAACAACCATCTTTGAAAATATGGCAATAGTAGCATATTTAGGGGGGCTTGACATTTACAATCTTTCTAGATGGGGACCTCCCTGGTGGAAGGTGTGCTAGTGGTATAGTTAGGTCTCAGAGTAGAAAAGTTAAAAAGATGAAAGAGTATAAAAAGAACTATCTTATTATTTTAATATTCTGTATCTAGCTCTCTGATGCAAAAAGCACTCTGTTGGTAGTTTTCTTATTTCCTGTTTTCAGTGGCTCTCTCTTCTTCTTATCTCCTGCCCTATTCCCAAAGTCAATTTTATTTAATAGAAGAAAATGTTAGAATTGGAAAAACAAATAGTCAGGATAGTTGTGAAGGCAAAGAGAACAGAAGCATATTAGATATTGGTTTGTTCTAAGCATCCTCTTTCCCTCCATACTTTTCTATCCCCAAACCTGAAACTTTCTAACTTCTAAATTAAAGTACGAAATTATTTTGGTTTGGGGCAATAGCGTTATACAGTGGCACCAAGTTGCTGGAGACTTGGCATATTTCAAAACTTTGATAATTCAAGCCTAATTTTAATCTAATTTAAAAGCCTAATCAAAGCCTAACTTTGATAATTCAAGCTTAATTTAATGTCGAGAGCATGGTGGGAAATGTCTACCTAGAATGAATAATTTATAACAAATGTGCATTTGTTTTACTTTAATGTCTCATTTTAATTTTACCATATTATCTCTGACATTTTTCTGAGTTCTCAAAAATCTGCATAGCATATCATAACAGTTATGGGAAATTATTCATAGCATTTCATCACCTCTAACTTCTATTCCAAAGTTATTGATTTTAAAGCTTGGTTTTCAGCACTAAAGAATTATCATCACATAAATAAGATGTGATGTCTTATGTGATCTAAAAGTATTTTAAATCATATTAACTGTGAATGGCAAGATAACAGCAAAGCAGTCATCACAGTCCCTCAGACAAGCTCCAGTTCCCATAAACAAAAGCACAGTGCCCAGAATACTAATAAATGATGGGGACATTTCTATTTAACAGCTAATGTGGCAGTACCCTGTGGGAGTGGTAAACACAGTCTACAAGTCACTTGACAGACTAGTCATGAAATTAATCTTTTTTTATATGCTAAAGATATTCATTATTTCACATTTTTCATAAAGAAAGATTTCATTAATATGCTATGTGGTTGTCAATTTACATAATGCAAATTGCCCTAGAATGTGGCAGACACAATGTATTTAGATTAATTTTTCAGAAAAATTCTAAATCACACAAGGTTTCTATGTTCAAGACTGGTGGTAAATAAATAAAAAGTTCTGCCTCCAGTAACAAGATTCAAATTGGTTAACCTGTTATGGGAGTTCTGGCAATAAGCATAATGGGCTATAAGTATATACAATATAAAAATCTGAGACTATTCTGCTATGTATAATCTTAGCTTTCACTAAACAAAAAAAATTACTTGTAAAATTTCCTTTGGTTCAAGGACTTTTATATGTTTATTTTAGGGGTTAGCCAAAATATTTTAAGAAGAAATTAAGTTCATTTTCATATTTCTTAGCCTAGCATGACCTTTGAGATTCTGATAAATAATTTGTCAAAAGTAAAAGTAAATTTGCCTTACTTTGTAGTTGTTATCGATTTTCTGAAAAAAAAATTATACAGAGAACATTTTGATTCTTAAAAGGATACTTTTCTCTATAATTATAGTCCCTTATCTCGCTTGGCTGAGCGAGTGTGAAAAAGCAACTGCTCTGTATGTATGAAGATAAAGCAAGTACACTGATTAAAAGGAAGGTATGGTGGATAATCATAGAAAGGCTGGCTATGAAATACTGTTCTCAATTTAGTTGAATATGCTGTGAAATAATAAAATGGTCACAAACTAGAGAGAATGACTGCAGAGATCTTTGGTATGCATTTAAAAAACATCACTTGCTCCTTTTCCATTTACTTTTTAAGAGAAATAAATTAACATTAGAAATCCTGCAATTTGGAACACCAAATTGTGTTAAAATATCAAGTTGCCTGAAATGTCCATCATGAACCAAGTACTATATGATTCACTGAGCCATAGAATTGGGTGTGCCCGGCAGCCCTGAATCATCAAATGGACATTGCATATATTAAATAGCTCAAACAGGTACTGAAGGCACAAGTAAGTGGTACCAGCAATGGCTCTGATTCCTACGGCACAACATCTGTCCACAAGCCCCCAAGTTGCTCTTCACATAATATTGGCCACACAGGAAGGAATAAAAAGAAAAAAGAAAGCAGCAGAAAGACCCATTAATGGAGTGATTGGGAATATGCTTTGCAGAAGGAACAGCATCTACCCATTTTACAGCCCTTTCTAACATGTGCTCCATGGAACACTACATCTGTGGTTGCCAGCAGATATTACACATGCACACACAGATATGAGTTCTGGAGTTACAGACATTTGAGAAATGCTCAGTTCAACAAACTGAAATTTATTTTGTGGTCCTTGCATCTTTACACATAGTTTTCCCACACTTTCAGATTTCCATTCTATTTAATAGGTCTGATTATGTCAACAACTAGTTACCCTCAAGAAAAGTTACTAATGCATCCCAGAATGGTGTTGGTTACCTCTTTCCTCCCTAATCATCATGCAACACTGTATATTCCGTACAGTGGGAGGCCGTAATTATTCCTACTTTTTCACAATTGACACCTAAAAGAGATAGACAGCACCACTAAGGGCATATTCCCTCCCCATCCCAGGTATAAATGCATTTGTGTTCTCAGGGAGGGGAGCATCACACACCAGGGCCTGTCAGGGAGTGGGGGCAAGGAGAGGGAGAGCATGCGAGGCTTCAAAACTAGATGACAGGTTGATAGGGGCAGCAAACCACCATGGCACGTGTATACCTATGTAACAAACCTGCATGTTCTGCATGTGTATCCCAGAACTTAAGAAAAATAAAATAATACATAAGTAAATAAATGCATTTGTCTCCCAAGCACATCTATGCTTATGTTAAATGTGAAAGATTATCTCTTATGTAGGAGGAGTTTGAAGGTCAGACACCAAGAATTTGTTCTCCAATTGACAAGAGCCACACTATTGAATAGAGCAGGCATTAGCCACATGTGGTTATTTAAAATTAAACTTACAATATAGTTCTTCACTCACACTAGCCACATTTTAGGTGTTTACTAGTCACAGGTGGCCAGTGGCTACAGCACTAAAGAGTGTGGGCATAGTAAATTGCCACCATCATAGGAAGTTCTATTGAATAGCACTGGACTAGCGTGACACCACACATATACACATGCTGCATTCAGGAGGGAGCTCACTAAATCTCAGTCGCCTTCAGAATCTCACAAGGAAATCCTGACTTTGCAGCATCCACTCCTCTAACCAGCCTCAGCTAAGTGACTGCTGGCAACAAGCAAGCAGGAAAAGAAAATTCACATTGTCAGCATATTCAGGCAATCCCGCCTCCCAAAAAAAAACATTACAAACCACAAGGAGCTTGAGCATATGCACACGGGCACACATCCAAAGTTTCTTTTCTCCATGTAGGAGATAACAGACTGATTTACCTAAGGACTCACGGTGGTTTGAATTATCCTGATTCCTGTGTCTTTATTATGCCAGTCATTTTTGGTTTTCCCAAAACTACCTTAGTTTCCTTGATTCTAACCTATTTAATATAGTTGAAGAGTGAGAGGAGCCTTTGGAGACCCGACCGACAGTAATTCCACCCTGAGATAATATGGTCAGCTGGACAGGCCCCAAACCACCTGGACTTACCCCATCTTCACTTGTTTAAAAGCTACATATCATATACCAATTTAGCTAACTTTAAAAGTTTTCATCTTACATGCTTAGAGTCATTTCCATATCTTTTCACAATATCTCCACTTAATGTGGTTTATATTTGGTTAATATTCCCTAAGGGAACCAGATTCAACAAGTCAAGGGGCAGAGATTCCAATGAATCTGGTCAAGAATAAGCCAGAATCAGAAATCAAAGTATCAGCCAAAATCTCAAACCATAATTCCCAAACCTGGCTGCATGCCAGAAAAATGTTGGAACTTTAAAAACACGAATGCCTGGGACCTGTCCCCGGATATGCTGATTAAATTAGTCTGGGAATCAAGATCATTTAAAATCTCATTAAGTGGTTTTCACATAGTACCGACAATGGTCAGAAGTCAAAACTACCGTCTTAGAAAATACTTGAATCTCATCCTCTAGAGCGGGGGCTATCAAACCATAGCCTGTGAGCCAAATATTGCCCCACACCTGGGGACCTATTTGTTTATGTCTTGTCTGTGACTGCTTTTCCTGCTACAATGGCAGGTTTGGGGAGTTGCAACAGAGACCATCTGATCCACAAAGCCAAAAGTATTTACTATCTTGCCATTTGCTAAAGTCTGAATGTTTGTGTCCCCCCAGAATGTGTATGTTGAGACTAAATCCCCAGTGCAGTGGCACTGGGAGGTGAGACATCTGGGTGGTGATTAGGTCATGAGGGTGGAGCCCCCACAAATGGGATGAATGCACTTATAAAAAGAGGCTGGAGAGAGCTTGTTTGTACCTTTCCCCATGAGAGAACACATAGAAGGCACCTCTACGAGGAACGAGCTCACATCAGACACCAAATCCCCTGGTGCCATAATCTTGCATTTCCTAAGCTTCAGAATTGTGGGCAATAAGTTTCTTTTGTCTAGGTTTTAAAATTTTATTTATTTATTTATTTTTAGAGACAGAATCTTGCTCTGTCACCCAGGCAAGGTGATGTGACCATAGCTCACTGCAGACTCAAACTCCTGGGTTCAAGCAATCTTCTTGGTTTAGCCTCTCGAGTAGCTGGGACTACGAGAATGTGTATCACCATGCCTGGCTTTTTGTTTTTGTTTTTGTTTCCACTTCTGTGCAGACAAGGTCTCACCATGTTATACCAGGCTTTTCTCAAACTCCTGACTTCATGCAATCCTCCTGCCTCAACCTCCCAAGTAGCTAGGACTATATGAGTGTGGGCTACCACAGCCGGCTAATATTTTTTTACTTTTGGGGAGACAAGGTCTCATTATGTTGTCCAGGCTTATCTTGAACTCCTGGGCTCAAGCAATCCTCCTGTCTTGGCCTCCCAAAGTGCTGGGAGTACGGGCTGTTGTTTACAAATTATCTAGTCTAAGATATTCTGTTACAGTAGCCCAAATTGACTGATACCATTACAGAAAATGTTGGCTGACCCTGGCCCTAGAGCAGTGATCCTCAGAGCAGCATAAGCATCACCTGGAAACTTGTTAGATATGTAAACTCTTAGGCCCACCCCAGACCCACTGAATCAGAAACTCTGTGACCTTCCCCTGCCCACTTCTCACTTGCCCCAAGGCAGAGCTCTATTCTTCCTCACCTTTCTGGTGGCTGGTCTTAAAACCCTCCTCAGAGAGGGTCTTGCCCTATACCCTGGGGGAAGGAATGCTGGCATCCTGCAGCTTCCATCAAAACCCAAGAGGACTGGGTTCAGAGAGCTTCTGGATAACAGAACACATGGGGCTTCTCGAAGGCTGGCGTGCCCAGGGAGGGCGAGGAGGCACCACGCCCTTAACCTCCACGCATCTCTTGATCTGTATCCTTTGTAGTATCCTTTAAATAAATAAATAAATACATAAATACATAAATAAATAAAAAGTGTTTCTCTGAGTTCTGTGAGCCTCTCCAGCAAATTAATTGAGCTCAAAGAGGGAACCCCAAACTTGAAGCTGACCTGTCAGAAGTTCCAGGGGCCTGGACTTGTGACTGGGATCTGGGGGTTTGAGGGGCAGTCTTGGAGACTGAACCCCCAACCTGTTGGATCGGACACTATCTCTAGGTAGAATTGAATGGGAGGATACCCAGCTGGTGTCTGCTGTTTGGTGTGTGGGGGAAAAACCCATATATTTGGTCACAGAAGTCTTCTGTGTTGATTACTGTGGTGTGAGAACAGAGAAAAATCATGATTTGAGAGTTACTTTCCCAAAACACCTCCCAAACTTCAAATCAAAACAAATGGTCCACCAACATGAGAGTTATTTTTTCAAATATTCAATAGGAACAGCTATCCTCAAGCAATCTGGTAAATTTAGGTGCAAATGTTGCCTAATTATTACCATCTTCAGAATTTTTACATTTTAAAGAGACTTTTTTGAAAACTCATTAATCCAATGGGATGCATTTCAGATGCAGGAATTTTAAGCACTTGTCAGTGAGGTAAATATTTAAGTAATTTTTAAGGAATGATGTATTCTTTAGCTACCCTCATACATCTGATATAGGTGTTATTAAAAATGTATTTCTCTGCCTCATATAATGCTAGATCTCTGATATTGCATACATCTTTGCTTTGTACTTGTAACATACAATTCCAAAATTTTGTATCCATCCTTTTTCCTTATCAATGTCATGGTAATCAATTCACTCATTTTCTTGTTTTTGTTTGTTTGTTTTTTGTTTGTTTGTTTTGAGATGGAGTCTTGCTCTGTTGCCCAAGCTGGAGTGCAGTGGCGCAATCTCAGCTCGCTGCAACCTCTGCCTCCTAGGTTCAAGCAATTCTCCTACCTCAGCCTCCCAAGTATATGGGATTACAGGCATGTACCACCACGTGCAACCAATTTTTGTATTTTTAGTAGAGATGGGGTTTCACCATGTTGGCCAAGCTGGTCTCGAACTCCTGACCTCACGATCCAAAGTGCTGGGATTACAGGCATGAGACACTGCATCTGGCCCACTTATTTTCTACTCACCTATTTTGTGCAATGTATTGTGTTCAACCCAGACACATGCCTTTGAGTTTTCACATAGTATAGTGAGGTAGACAAGTGCATCAACTCTATTATTGTAGTAGAGTAGGTGACCTCATGCTATTAAGTTAGCACAGAGAAGCAGCAGGTGTTTTAACAGAGTTTCAGTTTTCTATTGGTAACAAATTACCACAAACTTAGTGACTGCAAACGATTGTACTGTCTTACATTTCTGTAGGTAAAGAGTCCCACACAGTGTCACTGGGCTAAAATCAAGGCATCTACCAGGTTGCATTCCTTTCTGGAAGCTCTAGGAAGAGCTTTTCCTTTTCAGTTCTACTGGTTTCTACATTCCTTGTCTTGTGGCTCCTTTATCTTCAAAAACGAAACTTTGCATCTCTCTGGCCTGCTTCTGTCTTCACATCTCTTTCTGACCATAGTCAGGAAAGGTTCTCTTCTTTTAAGGACTCATGGTTAGACTGGGCCCACTCACATAATCCTGGATAATCTCCCAGGATCAAGATCCTCCACCTGGGATTACAGGTGTGACCACCGCGCCCAGCCTATTCCTTTACTTTCTTAATAAACTTGGTAACAAATTACCAAGATTACCAAATTACCAGAATTTCATCTGCTAACTTCCTTTTGCCATATCACATATTCTAAGGTTCCAGGGATTGGGATTTGGATGTGGACGGATAAGGGGGAGTATTTTTCCACCCACCATAGAGGGTGAAGAAGAAGAAACAAAGTGGTGTAAGAAGACCCTGGAAGAGATGAACCTCGAGCCAAGTCTTGAAGGTGTAGTGGGAATTAGCCATCAGGAGAAGCGGGGAAAACATTTTTTGATACTTACATTCTTTCATCAACAATATTTTTATGCTGCTCCTGCCAGGTTCCAGGCACTATGCAATGACACTGGGAGTACAGGACATAGTCAAAGAATTGCAAGTATCATTGTGACCAGAAAGAGGTCCTGATCCAGACCCCAAGAGAGGGTTCTTGGATCTCATGCAAGGAAGAATTTCAGGCTAGTCCATAAAGTGAAAGCAAGTTTATTAAGAAAGTAAAGGAATAGGCTGGGCGCAGTGGTCACGCCTGTAATCCCAGCACTTTGGGAGGCCGAGGCAGGCGGATCACAAGGTCAGGAGATCAAGACCATCCTGACCAACATGGTGAAACCCCGTCTCTACTAAAAATACAAAAATTAGCTGGGCGTAGTGGCACACGCCTGTAGTCCCAGCTACTCGGGAGGCTGAGGCAGGAGAATTGCTTGAACCAGGGAGTCACAGGTTGCAGTGAGCCAAGATCACACCACTGCACACCAGCCTGAGCAACAGAGTGAGACTCCATCAAAAAAAAAAAAAAAAAGTAAAAGAATAAAAGAGTGACTACTCCATAGGCAGAGCAGTTGCAAGGGCTGCTGGTTGCCCATTTTTATGGTTATTTCTTGATTATATGCTAAACAAGGGATGGATTATTCAGGAGTTTTCCAGGAAACGGGTGGGCAATCCCCAGAGATGAAGGTTCCTCCCGTTTTTAGACCATATACAGTAACTTCCTGACATTGACATGGCATTTGTAAACTGTCATGGCATTGGTGGGAGTGTAGCTGTGAGAATGACCAGAGGTCACCCTCATCACCACCTTGGTTTTGGAGGGTTTTTAGCTGGCTTCTTTACTACAACCTGTTTTATCAGCAAGGTCTTTATGACCTGTATCTTGTGCCAACTTCCTATCTCATCCTGTGACTTAGAATGCCTTCACCATCTAAGAATGCAGCCCAGTAGGTTTCAGCCTTATTTTACCCAGCCCCTATTCAAAATGGAGTTGCTCTGGTTCAAACACCTCTGACAGTATGGGAAAGCCAGAATATAGACAGAACGTTAGGGGTGATAGGAAGCTCAAGCTAGCAAGTAGTCAGGGGCCAGGTCATGAGAGGTTTGAATGCCTGTTCAGAAGTTTGGATTTTATCCTGAAAGTGATGGGGAGCTACAAAAATAACTTATGCAGGAGGTGATGTTATCAGATGTGTCTTTCAAAAAAAGAAATAACTCAGCAATGAAAATTATGGATACAATAGAAAAGAACCTAGCATAGTGATATTGTTAGTGGTGATGGGAAATAGATGGATTCAAGAGACATTTAAAAAGTAAAACTCACAGCGAAGTGTAAAGAAGAGGAAGAGAGATACTAGAAAACTACCAGAATTCTACCTTGGTTGAATAATGAGGTAGTGATTCCATCAAGACAGGGAGTGCAGAAAAGAGTGGATTCAAAGTGAAAGTGACTTCTGTGTTGTAGACATTACATTTGGGGTGAAATTCTGTTTAGAATATTTACTAGAAGTTTCAATGTAATAAACCAGATCTAAATTAACTAGTTACCTGGGCCAGGGTTATATATTGTTGAGTCTTTTATAAAAAGTTGGTAATTAATACGATGGGGATAAATCAAAGCAAATAATGAGAGAATGTAAAGTGAAAAAAGATGGGAGAACACCAAAAGAAAGGGTGGACAAAAGGAGTCTATGAAAAATACCAGAAAAGAGATGATAGGAAGTAGAAAAACAACAACAAAAGGGTTGTATCAACCAGAGGAGGATTTCAAAACTGATTGGTCAACCTGGTAAAATAAGGTAGAACAGTCAAGTAAGAAAGTATTGAAAAGGACCCTTGGATCTGGCAGCTAGGGGAAAAAATCAAGTCTCGTTACTTGTCAGTTTCAGTGGCATGGTAGAGACTGGTGCCACCTTGCACTTATTTCAAGAAGGTATGGAAGGTAAAGCACTGGGGAGAGAGAAGCACTTTGTTAGAAGCCAGACTGGGAAGAACCAGCATCATGACTAGGGACACCTGTGTAGAAGATGACCAAGAATAACAAAGGGATCAAAAGTTTAAGGAAAGGAGCCTGAATCTGCTTTTTTATGTGGAAGCAAAATGAATCAGTAGAGGATAAACAGAATATTCAAATATTCAAAATATTTGAAAAAGTCAAGGTCCCAGAGGATGCAAACCCACGACATCGGTTGAATTTTAGACTGAGCAAGAAGACTGCTAACTTTTCGAAAAGAGTGAAGGAAAAGGTGGGTTTGGATGCAGTGACTGTAATTTTATAAGTTAACAAAGTTTCAAAATTAAGACTATATTCTCTCTGAAGCAGATGGTGAGGAAATCTATTAAGAGGGGAGGGCTCTAGGGAGGTGGGGATTTAAGAACAAGATGAAGACTTGAAATACTCTATGAGAGAATGGGAACAAGAAAGTTGTTTGTCAAGGAGTGTTGAGGGCCAGCTTAGGTTGACAGGTATGGGTTAGTGATGGCAGCCTCCTACAGAGAGTTCTGGAGACCTGACTTTGTTCCTGACAACAGGCACATTTCACTTGTTCTTCCTTAAGACTCTTCCACTAGCCATTTCTTGTCCCTGCCGTATTCCTCTGTTGACCTCCTGGCTGACTTTACCTTGGAGTTCAGGTCTCAGCTGGGAATATCTTTCCTTTAGAGAGAACTTTGCTGATCAACCTGAAGTAGCCTCTGGAGTTACTCCCTATCATGCCAGCATATTTTGCCTTCTTTAGAACTTGCATCACTCTAATATTTTCCTGTTCGCTTATTTCATTTTTCCTGTCTGCCGCCTTCTCACTAGAACATAAGCCTTCATGAGAAATGGAACCTTATCAGTTTTGTTTATACAGCATCCCACTCTCTAGCACATAGTAGGCAATCAATAAATATTTCATGTTGAATATTTTGTGATTTTGCTTAAATAGCTCAGAGGGCAGGGTATAGAAAAGGAAAAAGCAGTGAAAGTGGTGACTAAAGTAAAGGGAGAAAATGTACTATTCAGATGGGTCAATAGACTGGAGGAAAATGGAGACATCGAAGGGTTGGAAGGTTTAGTGAAGAAATGATAGGAAGATATCGGAGTTTCTTTACAAAACAGTTTAATCATGGAAAACTCCAGACATATACAAAAATAGGAATGAATCCCTGCACTCAGCCACAGATTGAACAATTAGCAAATCACTACAATCTTTTATTCTCTACTTGCCACCCACTCAATCCTTTCATCTAGAAGAAATTATAGTTACTGCATCCACAAATGTCAAAGTAAAATACCCGACATATCATTTTACTCATAAATATTTTGATATACCCCTAAAAGATGTAAAAAAAAATCATTATCACAGTCAAAAATTAAAACTTCTTCCCTAATTACTAGAACTTAGCATTCAGAAGTACAGAACTTCCAGCTGACAAGCTTCAGGATAGAGTCATGGGTGTAGGAGGCCAAGGGAATGGGAGGTGGGTATTTATGGCAGTGATGATTTAGTGAATCTGACATCTGCGGCTGCAGAAGTTAACAATAATTTCCTCTAGGATAATGGCAGAACTTCTGGCACAGAGAGGAATCAGGTGCCCAGTAAATTGAAGGAAGAGCACAAAGAATCAGGTAACAAGATCCTTCACCTGAGCAATGCAGAAACAAATAAAACTTGATTACTTTTAATTACATATTCCCAACTGTCACTTATGTGACATTATAGCATACATGCACATACGATTGTTTCTATTTTAATGTAGTTCTTCAATCAAATGTGGGAATTTTTAGTTATAATTTCTACTAAGCATAGCTATATAAGTTGCCAGTCATCACTTTTGGGAATAATTATCATCAGAGAGAAAGAAACTACTAAAGATTGTGGTTAGAAAAGAAAGGGGGGAAGTCCGCAAGATAGAAATTGTACAATAAAGTGTAGAAGAGAAAAAGGAAACTCGGAGACACTGAGCCTGGATCTCAGGCATGCACTCGCCAGTCTGTTTGGGCAACAGGAGTGCAACATTGTTCACAGCAAGTGACAATATGACTTCTGGTATAAAGTATAAAAGACAGGAGAACAACAGAATCACTGCATGTGTCCACAGGTTGGTGAATTACCACTATGCAGTTTAACTAAAAATTATTCAAATCATCTCAGGCCCTAATTTTATCTCTGGAATTATGTTGAAGCCTGGAATAAAGAAGGAAGAATTCTATGTCTTAAAATTACAATGGCATTAAACATTTGCAAGGACAAATATCAAAACAGTGTTTATTATGCACATTATCATATTATCTGTGGCAAAGCAAAAGAAATTTACAACAATCTTGTTGAAATGAGGAAATAGAAATCCTTTAAAAACTCAAGCAAGCAAGGAATCTCAATGAAAAACTTAATTGTGTACCATCATGATTGTTGATTTATATGTAAAAACTATCACTGTGGCTTTCTTTAACATACTTTTTTACCATTTAATTTTTGTGAACTTAAATATCTGGAAGTCTTTTCAAAGTACTCATCTTAACTTAACCTCCTAACCTTATACTTGTAATACCTTTATCCTTCAACTCTTTCCACAAGAATTTTCAGGGAATTCATCTTGGCTAGGAAAAATCAACCACTTTCCTTATTTCTGTACTGCCTCATTTATTGGAGGCCTGGCTTAATTTCTTTTAAGTCTGAGCCTAATAATGTGTACAAATTTGTTTGACTGGTATAGGCCAATTTCAGAGCAACATATTTTCAACTGGTGACTTGGGTTTGTCCTAAGATTACGTGACATTTTAGAAATAGGAAAAGGTAACTTGTTTTCTCTGTTTCACCTTTACAAAGTGGTGCAGAAAATATTACTAGTTATCTGATAGAAAACTTCTATCAAATCAGTGTCTACCCAAAAGCAAGAAAGCCTCAGTCCTAAACACTGCTCAGAATAATAAAGCATTGCTGTATTTTATCAATCGTCAGAAAATGTAACCCAAGATGGCCCTATTTTCCCCTAAAAGGTTGTTAGAAAGTAGTCATTGACAAGTCAATGAGTCATTTTTCAAAACTTATTCTTCCTTATCTGTTTAGTACTTTTTGCCAGGAGATAGGGTTGCCATAGTACATATTTGCATGATGCTTTCCTCTTATCCAAAGGGGATATATTCCAAGACCCCCGGTGAATACCTGAAACTGCAGGTGGTATTAAACCTCAGAGACACTATGTTTTATCCTGTGTGTACACTTCTATGATAAAGTTTAATTTATAAGTTAGGCACAGTAAGAGATGAACAATAATAACATAATAAAACAGAACAATTGCAATAATATGGTATAAGTTATGTGAATGTGGTCTCTCAATATTTTGTTGTACTGTACTCACCTGTTTTCCAACCTCAACTGATCTTAGGCAACTAAAACCACTGAAAGTGAAACTTGATAAGGAGAAATCTTTCACCAGCAACCTTAAAAAGCCTATTTTGGCTTCATTTTCTCCCTACTAAAAAGAAAAATACACTCAACAATATAATTCTGCACTACAAAAAGTAAGTGCAATCATTTTCAAAATTGCCTAGAGATGTTTGAAATGTGCATTTTCCCCCTCATCTAACACAATTTTTCTACATAATTGACACAACACAATCAAATCTTTTCAAAAGGCAAAGTATCCTCTGACTCTTATTTTCTACCTTTATATTCTAGCACTTTCCTGAAATTTTTCTGTAGTTTAATGCTGGAATAACAGGACCTTTATTAGGAATAACTCTAATTAGAGTCAGCCATAAAAAATAACACACCTAGTAGTATAGAGTGCAAGGGAAATTAGACTTGATAGGCATGAAGATATCACACTCAAGAAAAAGACTTTAATAAAATCTAAAACAACAGAGCATAGCCTAGGAAAGCTATCATAGAATTCAGGGGTAGTAGTGCTAGAAATTACTTGGTCTACCCTCCATGTTTTACTGAGGAAAAAACTAAACACCCAGAGAGCAAGCACCTTGTGTGGGTTCTGATTAATGAGAGTCAAGTATTCCAACTGTTCTTCATATTCTAAACATTGCTCACAGCACGGAAGACTCGCTGAATGCACTCTACGCTCACGATACAAAACTAAGCTGCCATTTTTAACTCACACTCTGTGGCTGGAGCTCATAGGAGAGCTGTAAACTCTGCGACTGTTGAGAGTTGGCTCCACACCAACATTAGAGGCAAAGACCAAGCGGGCATTGGGTCCCCTGTGGTGCCTGCAGTGAGATCAAAAAGGGGCAGCAGTGTGAAGGATCACTGACTAATAATTAATTTAAGTCTTGGCAGCAATGAAAGATGCATTCCCTTCAAGGGTCTCAGATATGAGCAAGCCAGTGTTTAGGCCATTTCACTGTGAAACCCCCCACCCAGTCCCCAGCCCCAAGTATGCTGGAGAACCCTGTTTTTATCCTTACTTCACAGGTGCAGTGGCAACTCGGTGTGGGCTCAGGGATATTTTAAGCTAGAAAAGGAGAGAAAGGAGGAAATCATAGGGATAAGGGACACAGTAATAGGACTGAACATTTGTAATTCCAGACGGGATAGGAGACTGTTAGAACTGGGGTACTAGAGGGAGTCAGTTAGAGATATAAAAAGTAGTGGTCAGAGAATGGGATACTTGAAACTGAGATTATAGAGGGGTAAGGGTTTTTAGTAATCATGAGGTCAGGGTTTGATTATAGCAGTAAATAACTGAGGTAGGTGAAGGATATGAAGAAGAGGAGTTCAAGGAATAAAGAGGGCTTGGCATGGGAAGAATCACCTATGTGGATATTGAAATTGCTAGGAATTAATTTAAAAATAGTGTTCATTCACTGATAATTGTTGGCCAAATGGGAGTGGAAAATGTTGATTTTTCTAATTCCGCCATTCCTTCAATTTTCACTAGCTTGAATTATCCTGTGAAGAACTTTGGATATTGTGATGAATGCTGAGCAGGATGACTACTAAAGTCTGTCTCTTTAGTTATCAATTTTCAAAGAAATTGGTACTATAGTTAGTTCAAATGGTGACAATGACCAATGTTATTTTTGAGGGGGTTGCAGTAAACGTTGCAGGTATGCACAGGGAGCTAGCTCTTTCTATTAGTGTCAGCGTGAATTTATAGTTTTTCTAGTCAATACCTTTGGTTCAATTGCAGCTATGACTTTTTTTTCTTGCTTTTTTTTTCCTTCATTCAACAAATATTTATTAAGTCCCTTCTTCATGCAAGCCACTGTGCTGGGTGCTGGAGTTACAAAAGGGAACTAACTAACCATGTCAGACACATGCACTAAACATGGGTGCCTACTTCTGAATTGTATATTACACATCTGAAACATTTCACTTTTCTGGACACTGGAAGAAGCCATTGACAAGCCATTCCAATGCACGATAACCCTGTCTATAATAGAATCCTGGCAACCTGAGGCTTGCTGTTCAATCAAAGATATCTTAAATTCCAATCCTTTAAAAAAAAAAAAAAAGGTCCTTAAAAATGTCCTGGCCATACTGCCCAAAGTAATTTATACATTCAATGCTATCCCCATCAAGCTACCATTCACTTTCTGCACAGATTTAGAAAAAAAAAACTACTTTAAATTGCATATGGAGCCAAAAAAGAGCCGATATAGCCAAGATAATCCTAAGCAAAAAGAACAAAGCTGGAGGCGTCATGCTACCTGACTTCAAACTGTACTACAAGGCTACAGTAACCAAAACAGCATGATACTGGTACCAAAACAGATATATAGACCAGTGGAACAGAACAGAGGCCTCACAAATAACACCACACGTCTACAACCATCTGATCTTTGACAAACCTGACAAAAACAAGCAATGGGGAAAGAATTCCCTGTTTAAAAAATGGTGTTGGGAAAACTGGCTAGCTATATGCAGAAAACTGAAACTGGACCCCTTCTTTACACCTTTTACAAAAATTAACTCAAGATGGATTACAGACTTAAACGTAAGACCTAAAACCATAAAAACCATAGCAGAAAACCTAGGCAACACCATTCAGGACATAGACATGGGCAAAGACATCATGACTCAAACACCAAAAGCAATGGCAACAAAAGCCAAAATTGACAAATGGGATCTAATTAAACTAAAGAGCTTCTGCACAGCAAAAGAAACTATCATCAGAATGAACAGGCAACCTACAGAATGGGAGAAAATTTTTGCAATCTATTCATCTGACAAAGGGCTAATACCCAGAGTCTACAAAGAACTTAAACAAATTTACAAGGAAAAAAAAAAAAACAACCCCATCAAAAAGTGGGTGAAGGATAGGAACAGACACTTCTCAAAAGAAGACATTTATGGGGCCAACAAACATACAAAAAAAACTCATCATCACTGGTCATTAGGGAAATGCAAATCAAAACCACAATGAGATGCCATCTCATGCCAGTTAGAATGGTGATCATTAAAATGTCAGGAAACAACAGATGCTGGAGAGGATGTGGAGAAATTGGAATGCTTTCACACTGTTGGTGGAAGTGTAAATTAGTTCAACCATTGTGGAAGACAGTGTGGCAATTCCTCAAGGATCTAGAACCAGAAATACCATTTGACCCAGCAATCGCATTACTGGGTATATACCCAAAGGATTATAAATCATTCTACTGTAAAGACCCATGCACACATGTTTATTGTGGCACTGTTCACAATAGCAAAGACTTGGAACCAACCCATATACCCACCAATGATAGACTGGATAAAGAAAATGTAGCACATATACACCATGGAACACTATGCAACCATAAAAAAGGATGAGTTCATGTCCTTTGCAGGGACATGGATGAAGCTGGAAACGATCATTCTCAGCAAATTAACACAGGATCAGAAAACCAAATACCATGCATTCTCACTCATAAGTGGGAGTTGAACAAAGAGAACAGATGGACACAGGGAGGGGAACATCACACACTGGGGCCTGTCAGGGGGTGGGGGGTTTAGGGAAGGGATAGCATTAGGAAAAATACCTAATGTAGGTGATGGGTTGATCGGTGCAGCAAACCACCATGGCATGTGTATACATATGTAACAAACCTGTACATTCTGCACATGTACCCCAGAACTTAAAGTATAATTTAAAAAAAAAAAAAAGTTGAGTTAAGATGGAACACTTCAAAGTCAGCTTTAGTTGTGTTCTTTGGGAATTTCCTAGAGTAGTTATTCTCTGTTGAGTATTCTAAGCTTCTGTGACCACTGAGCACTTTTTGGCAGAGCATTTAGGAGGAGTCTAGTTATGAGAAACTTATCTTTGGAAACAGTCTTTTCATGTCCTCCCAGGGTTCAACCATTTGTGATTCAAATGTTTCCTTGGCTCCTATGGGGTCAAATTTTCCTGCCCTGAGAATTGAAATTCTCATGGAAACTTTTCTACCACGTTTGTCTTCTTGCATTTATCAGAATGAGCCAATTCATAATAGGTATCAGTCAGCACAGTAGCTTTAGATATATCGAAATATTATTTGAAAGTTACAGAATTGAACATTCAGATAGGTCAAATAATTTACTAAAGATCACATCATTTTACTTTTTGCCATCCGTGAATATAAAAGTTGCTCCATTGAAAGTCTTCCCAATTTCTTTCCTGAGGTCTTTCAGAGCATCCTAATGAGAAGTGCCTCTTTCCATTTTACAACAGAGCAGGTCTGACCTGGAGGCCTGAGTATTTTTGTGTAAACTCAACAAAAGCAATGCTCATTCTTGAAAACTTTTTGATCTTACAAAGGAGCTCTGAGGAGAAGGTGGCTTTTTTACTTGTTTGTTTTTTAACCTTTCTTGCTTTCACATCTTGAATAATGCATGAACTGAAATACCAAAGAGGAAAAGAGTAATAGCAGAAAAGTCAGGCTCCTCTGAATAACGAATCCACTTTTTCCACAGCCCCATTGCTGGGCCTTGTAGACCGGGGAAGATTTCACCTGTGTGATGGAAAATGTAAGTCTGAAAGAAGAGTTCTCTTTCACTCCTGCTCAATGGGAGGCCCTTCCCATGTCTCCTTCTTCACTGGCAGAGAGAGGGAGAGCCACAAACATGGCCTTTAACTTTGCTATCAGCAGTTGGGAGGCTATGGTGAGTTTTGGTTTGGTTTTCAAATGAGTGATTACCATCTCTCTAAGAAGGTCAGAGAGAAAGTTGCTTGGGAGTGGGAGAGGGACAGATCGGACATGCTGTCACTACCTCCCAAGGAGGCCCCAAAGGGCTTGGAAGTCCATCAAAGCTATTACTTTTTCTTAATTCTCCCATGTTTGGCAAGGGGAAGCCTCTTCATATTGGCTTCTGTTCCCTTCATGACATGACTTTATTAATCTTTGAAAGCCTCCTTGCTTTTTGCTGCAAGATGTCCCAGGGTTATATATTTCTTATCCCTGACTTAGAATCATCCATTCCTTTAAAATTCAACTTTATTTCATTAAAAATGTTATGTATTAGCAAATGTTGATGAATGGGTTCTAATTAAACTAAAGAGCTTCTGCACAGCAAAAGAAACTATCATCAGAGTGAACAGAGAATCTACAGAATGGGAGAAAATTTTTGCAATCTCTCCATCTGACAAAGGTCTAATATCCAGAGTCTACAAGGAACTTAAATTTACAAGAAAAACAAACAACCCCACTAAAAAGTGGGCAAAGGCCATGAACAGACACTTTTCAAAAGAAAACATTCATGTGGCCAACAAACTTATGAAAAAAAGTTCAGCATCACTGATCATTAGAGAAATGCACATGAAAACCACAATGAGATACCATCTCACACCAGAATACCATCAGAATGGCAATTATTAAAAAGTTAAGAAACAACAGATGCTGGCAACATTGCAAAGAAAAAGAACACTTTTACACTGTTAGTGGGAGTATAAATTAGTTCAACCATTGTGGAAGACAGTGTGTTAATTCCTCAAAGATCTAGAATCTGAAATACCATTTGACCCAGCAATCCCATTGCTGGGTGTATACCCAAAGGAATATAAATCATTCTATTATAAAGATATTTGCATGCATATGTTCATTGCAGCACCATTTACAATAGCAAAGACATGGAATCAACCTAAATGCCCATCAATGATAGACTGAATAAAGAATATGTGGTACATATACACCAGGGAATACTATACAGCCACAAAAAAGAATGAGATCATGTCCTTTGCAGGGACATGGATGCAGATGGAAACAATTATCCTCAGGAAACTAATGCAGGAATAGAAACCAAACATCACATGTTCTCATTTTGAGTGGGAGCTAAACAATGAGAAAACATGGACATAGGGAGAGGAATAACACACACTGGGGCCTATAGGTTGGTTATGGGAGAGCATCAGGAAGAATAGCTAATGAATGCTGGGTTTAATATCTAAGTGATTGAATGATCTGTGCAGCAAACCACCATGGCACATTTTTATCTATGTAACAAACCTGCACATCCTGCACAGGTACCCTGGAACTTAAAGAAGTTGAAAAAAAAAAAAAAGAAGAAAGAAAGTTATTTATTGACACAATACTACAGAAGCTCATGAATACGAGGCTATCATTACTTCTAGAATTTTTACGTGGTCAGATTGGAAATAAATTCTTATGGAGAGAAAACCATATATTCATATACAATTCAAATTTAACATCTCAAAAATTTTGCTTAGACTGGGTGCAGTGGCTTACACCTATAATCTCAGCACTTTAAAAGCCTGAGACAGGAGGATCACTTGAGTTCAGAAGTTCAAGACCAGCCATGGCAACATAGCAAAACTCTTATCTCTAAAAAGAAAGAAATAGAAAAAGAAAAAAAAAAAAAGCTTATGTTTTTTGAACTTGTATTTGTTACTTTTTTTGATTACACTAAATATCTCAGTTCCTAGCAATATTAACATAAATACTTTTTGTGTTTTATCTCACAGGGTATATATGATTATTTTTAAATAATTTTACCAATATTACTACTAACAGTGAAGTTGAAGTTTTAGAATTCCTTGCATGTCTGTATGTCTTTAAAATATGTGAGCTTAGAACATATATGTCCATAGAATATACTTTGGATCTATAATCAAAATAAGTTCTGAAGTCACTTGAAATAATTCTTTGCCTAGAGTGATTTTTCTGCAACTTAAATGCATTTAGACATTCGTTTTTTAGCATGTTTCCATTTTTAAGTGTTGCTTTGAAAAATTTTTATCTTGTGTGCACCTAAGTTACACAATGCTGAAGTTGAAGCTGTAAAACAAAATATGTTCAGCTAGGTCTTACTTCCATCCCTCTCTTATCTACTCCCCTTGTTCCCTCCCTCCCTTATATGCCATTTATGTCAGTTTTTCATTTACCCTTTCAGAATTTCCCTCTGCAAATATAAGCGAATATACACATATATTTATATTTCTCCCCTTTCCTGTACAAAAGTCTGCATATCATATATATACTCTTCATTTTGCATCTTGCTTTATTCACTTAATGTATCTTGGAAGTCACACCACTTTAGGATATGGAAAATTTTCCTCATTTCTTTTTATGTCTACAGAGTATTCCATTGGGAGATGTATCATATCATTGGGATTATAGGGTATTTTCTTTGCTGTCATTACACATATAAGTAATTGTACTTATGTATGTTTATATCTGTAATTGTATGTATATATAATTTTTTACTATATCACACATATTACATACACAAATAAAACAATGAGTAACCTTTTGCTAATGTTGTTTTTACTTATACCAGTGTATTCATGAATTATAGTCCTAGAAGTGGGAATGTTGACTCAAAGAGCAAATGAATATTGCAATTGAAAGAATATTGCCAAATTTATTTTTATATGGGGATGTAACAATTTTTCACTTCTACCAGTGCCATTTGAGTTTGTCTATTTCATAACAGCCTTGAGAACAGAATATTATACCAAACATTTAGATTGTTGCCAAAATTATTGGTGAGAAATAGTATCTCAATATAATTAGTTTTAATTTACATTTCTTCTATTAAAGTAAGTTTGAGCCTCTTTAAATAACTTTAAACATCATTAAACTCAATTTTTGCTTCTTCTAGTGAACTGCCTAGCATATCTTTTGCCCATTTTTCTGTCACTATTGGTCTTTCTCTTTCCTGTTTTTAGTTCCTTTTTTATATATTAGAAATAATAGCCTTTTGTCTTTAATATAAGCCATAAGGCACAAACATTTTCTTTACAATGTGTGATTTTTCTTTTACTTCGTTTATGGCAATTTGCCATGCAATTTTATTAAGTAGTCAAACATGCTGACCATTTCTTAAATGAGAGCCATGAAATTTTAGCAGTTTTCCTGACAATGGTGATGAATTTTGAATAACCCATTCTATCTTACATAGACACTATTATAAACAATAAATGATATCTGCAAAAAGGTGAACATAACTTTAAAAGTTAGTGACTGTAATGGGATCGTCATCCTGACTAAATATCAATTCAACTCCCCAGCTTTGACTTGATTCGTGTTTTTATTCAGCCACACACTATGAGTCATCAGTACCATTCCCCTAATTTTACAGGGTGTAACAGAGGCTCAGAAAAGTGTGGTGGTGTACAGCATTCACCACTGAGTCAGTAGACATGGTTCTGGGGCTGGAGCACAAGCCCTGAATTCTTTCTGCTTTCACCCCTGGCCTAAGTTAGGGCTTATTGATTTCTGTTTTCACAAATCACCATGGTAATGATAAAGAATTATGTTCTCTTTCTTCTACTTCTTAATGAGCAAAGCTTTTGTTGTTGTTGTTGTTGTTTTAATATTGTATCTCTTCTTTGGAAGCCTAATGAGAAGTTATTTGTACTTTTATTGTTTAAGGGAGAAAAAGCACAGTTGGGAATCCAAAGACAGTTTTTGCATCCCCTCACTGCACATCTCTCTCCCCACCTGCAGAGAATTGCCACTTAGATACCATCTTCCTCACCTCAGCCTCTTGTAATGTTCCTTAACACCATGTTCCTTCCTCCAGCCCTCACAGTGTGGTTGACTGTTTCCTCACAATCTCTTCCTCTCTAAACTAGACATTTAAATGTAAGGAGTTTTCATCCTTTCAGCCAAAATTGAATCTTATCATATTGTTTACCCATATTATTATAACTTTTCATTCATCCTCATAAATCTTGCTCTCAATATTAATTCAATCATATAAATATTGCTTTCAATAATTAATATGAACACTTTTTAGAACATGTTAAAAGCCGGAGAAGAAAGAAAGCAGTAAGAAGACAGGGTATTTATACTTTTATCTCTTCTAACCAACGATCAATCAATTCGATGATCCATAATAGACACACATGCAGCTTCATCTTTCTGATGACTTTTTACACTCACCCCAATGATCCCACTTTCTTTCTCAACAACATTTGTTTTAACTCCACTTTCTCCAATTTCACCTTTTCTCATCATTTCCGATCCAGAATTGGCCAAATGAGTTAAGAAACCTAATATCAAATGCATCAATGATTTCTTTACAATGCAGTAAATCTTACACTTTTTCAGTTAATAAAAGGGGCCAAAACTGCTTCACATGATCTCTTTACTACATTCATCTTTAATATTTCATAAGGTTGCTTATTCACCACTTTCATAAATAACAAATCTAGTCAAACAATGACTCATTATTATACAATTTCCTTAAGAACCATAAACTTAAAGAATTGAGTTCTTTAAACTTAAGAACTCAATTATGTGTTTTGTTAAACATATTTGTGGTATTTATTTCAAAATGTAGGAAAGCGTATTTTAGACAAATTCACCAAATCATTCACTGTATGAAAGAAGTATCATAAAGTGCTACATTTAAGAAAATATATATGGCAAAACCCATCTCTACTAAAAATACAAAAATTAGCTGGCCTGGGCAACAAAGCAAGACTGTCTAAAAAAAAGAAAATTTATATCAGATTTTTTATTGCTATTGAAAATTCACTATACTTATCCTTCGTAGGTTAAATTGTTAAAAGAAGCCAAGACTAAAGCAATGAAAACCTTATTCCATCATGTAAATATCACTGACCAAAGGAAGTTAGTAAAGAAGATCAAATTATGTCTACTGAGTCTTTCACAATTGAACATCTAAGTGTTCAATAAATATTTACTAGCTAGCTCCAATTAATATCTTAAATTGTAGAATTACAAATCAAAGCACAAATTCTAGACAATAAGAAACTTTAAAAAGACATTCATGGCAACTTTACAGTATTATGAGACATTTTCACAAGTCATCGAACCTTCAGAATATTTTTGAACCTGTAATGTCTTGCCTCTCTCTGTGTTGTCAGATGATAAGTTCCTTCTCCTCCTAGCTATTACTTTTTCTCTACTTAGTATACCTTAAGGCTAAAAAAACTATTCAGAACATCATACAAAGTTTCAAAATAAAATATGTTTTACCTAAAATATTCAGCCCCTTGAATCAAGATTGGCTATTTCTTGGAATTTTCCTATTACCTCCACTTTTCACTCTATTTTGCTTCTGTAATCATATCTTTAGTACATACAGAATCTAACATTTCTTGCAAATAATGTAGAAATTTTATAAATCCATGGGTGGTATAGGGGGATTGAATTGTATTCCTCAAAAAGATATGCCCAAATCCTAATCTTGGTACCTGTGAATGTAACCTTATTTGAGTATAGGGTCTTTGCAGAGGTAATCAAAAGGATCTTCAGATGGGATCATCCTGGATTTAAAGAGGGCCCTACATTCAATAGCTAGTGTTCTTATAAGAAAAGAAGAGATTTGAGACATGCACCCAGAGAAGAAGATGGCGTGAAGGTAGAGCAGAGGTCAGAGTGGTGAGTCTACAAGCCAAGAAACCAAGACTGCCGGCAGCCGCCAGAAGCTAGGAGAGAGGCAGGGAAACAGATGCTCCTTCTGGGCTTCTAGAAGGAATCAACCCTGCCAAACACCTTAATTTTGAGCTTCTAACTTCCAGAACTATCAGAGAATAAATTCCTGTTATTTTAAGCCACCAAGTTTGTAGAAACTTGCTACAGCAACCCTAAGAAACTAACATAAATAGTTAAACAATAAAACAAACAGTTGCAAAGAAGCTAAAATCTAGTAATTCATATATACGGTGTGTCAGGTGCCTCCGTCTCCCGTTTCCACAAAGTTTTACTTACACAAATTTACTTTTTTATACTGTTTAGTTTTCAAGCTGGAAGGCTAACGTAATCCTTCTAATTTTAGAGGCTGTTTGGAAAATCTTCTCTTACTATCTATAACATGCCTTAACTGTCAGATTGTTTCATTTTGCTTTGTCTCCAAAGAAAAACTAGACTCAGTTGCCAAGGGCAAATTTGGAAAAGATATGTCACCTTGGTCTCTGATGAATGTCATTGGCAATACAAAGAAAAGCAGGTTTCTTACTTTGCCTGGTGGGAAAGGAAAAGACACCCAGGCAATCACTCTGTTCTCCCAATTTCTGAAATGCTGAAAAAAGACGTTGGTCTGTAGAAGAACAATATTCCTCAAGAACAAACCTGAACACTTTGGTTGAATTGTTTGGTAGACTATATTTTTAGTCACAGATAGTTACTCTCCTGAAGTACAATATGTTGCTGAGCCCCAGGAAAAAATAATAGCATAAATCACAGAATGTTCCCAATGCCTGCATCTTAGAATTGCTTCATTTATTTGTTCAACAAATGCTTATTGAGCCTCTTTTTTTTTTTTTTTGACTCAGTCACTGAGTTAGGTACAGTGAACACATAATCATTTAAGTCCTTTCCTGATAGTGGATAGAGAGGTCAGAGAAAAATAAATTACAGTGTGGTATTAAAAGGACCCATTACAGAGACATGGACAAGATGTTAAGCAAACAAAAAGAATGGAACTCACTCTGCCTGAAAGACATCACCGTACCAGGCTTCCGGGAGGGGGCCACTGAGAGGCTCTTGCTGCGTGAAAGATGAAGGCTGTAGAGGGAAAATAAGAAAAAGGGGGAAGGGGTGAGATTTTGCAGTATGCTCTCACCTGCCATATCTTGCAAAACAGAGATATATGTTCTCTGCCATAAAAGGGAGAATTCGCCTCATTCAGATTAATTCCAATATTCTTACCTCTAATAGGGAGGATTAAGCTATTAAGATCTGAATTAACAATGCCGTGGGAGAGTAAGACCAGTCAGAAATCACTAAGTCAGAAGCCACTGGTCTCACTCCTGGTCTGGGTTTCCTAGAGCTATTAGCCATACTCCTAAGGAAAGCCAGGGCCGTGTAATCAGAATATGACATGTAGCTTTACATTGCTAAGAAGAAAATGTTCTGGAAAAGAAGAGGAGGCAAAGCTCTGGTCCAATCAAAAAAATTCAAGCTCACCACTGAAGAGAGATATATTCTAAGTCAAACACATATACATTTCTTAATTCTGAACATGCTGCATTTTTTACTTTATCACCTTAATTGATGATTGTACAGCTCTGCACTTGTATATGCCTGTGTGGAAAGGTAGGGGCATTTCTATAAGGCAGTGAAACTAGTTTCTAAACAAATATTTCTGAATCTGCAGCTTTAAATGGGGAGTTATTAATAGTCACCCAGGAGAGTCACATGCCATTGTGGTGAGAGACCCAGCTATAAGAGATACTTGTGGGCCGGGCACGATGGCTCACACCTGTAATCCCAGCACTTTGGGAGGCTAAGTAGGGTGGATCACAAGGTCAAGAGACCGAGACCAGCCTGCCCAACATGGTGAAACCCTGTCTCTACTAAAAATACAAAAATTAGCCGGGTGTGGTGGTGGGCACCTGTAATCCCAGCTACTCCGGAGGCTGAGGCAGGAGAATAGCTTGAACCCGGGAGGCGGAGGTTGCAGTGAGCGGAGATCGCACCACTGCACTCTAGCCTGGCAACAGAGCGAGACTCCGTCTCAAAAAAAAAAAAAAAAAAAAAAAAAAAAAGACACTTGTGAACTTTTGTGCTTTGATTTTTGTCATTTCTTCTCTAGCCACAATGTGCCAGATCTTCTCCTGGGAATCACTGGAAGAGACCCCAACCCAAAGGAATTACTGGAGGCTGATACCAAGAAAAGTAAACACTTTTGGGTGAGGAAATGTAGTTCCCTTCAGAATGGTGGTGTGCATCCAAAAATAAAAGCTTGAAGAAAGTATCTTTTAAAAAGGTATTTAATAGTTCCTCTGCGCCGCAAAGGAGGGTGTATTCAAACTTTTTGGCCTCAAATGTTTGAAAGAAAGCTGTTTGTCCCCTAATGATCACAGTAGGGATGAAAAAGAAGGCTTGTTGCTAGATTGCTGAGAGTCAGATGCTTAAATCAACCCTGACTAGTGTCCCTGAGCAGTCAGGACCCTGAGGGTTCTGTAGTTAAAGAACTAAGCACCAAGCTCTAGGACCAAAGACACGATGATACGACTAACTCGGGAGGAAAAGCAAGGGGCACTCACAGCTGAACCCTCAAGTACCGTAACAGGAAGTCAAAGAGGAGGTCTAAAATGGAGCAATAAAAATAATCATAGGCAGTATCATTGAAATTTGAAAGTAAATACCAGAAGAAAAAGCCAAAGGATCTGAAAATGATTGCCTTTGAATGTCTGAACTGAAGGCTAGGGAAGATAGGCCAAGGGCCATCCATTTTTTAAAGACAAATCTTTATTGTAAAAATGAACATGCATTCCTTTGAAAAAATATTCAAAGAACTACAATAAAAGGAAAAACACCGCATTATCTTTAAAAGTCCAGAACTGATGTTTTATTTTAAATAATGTGCTTGTATTTTTTTGTAAAAATCTAGTAATTTTAAAATATAGGTTCTTGCTAACTGGCAAGAAATCCACAGACCTTCATTACTCAAATTCATAACCACCCATAGAAAAGGTGGTATAATGCTTTTTGTTATTTGGAGGCTGTAGGTAATAACAGCAAAAAGAAAAAATCGACAAGACTCACATTTTAAAGTGGAAAATAAATAGCATAGATACAGAGATTGAATTATGTGTGTTAAGAAGACTTACAAATATGGTTGCAACCATTGTTGCAGTCTCCAGTTCTGTGTGTCTGTGCATGCTGGCGATGAGGAAGAGAAAACTGAGAGAAAAGGCATTCCATGAGGATGGCAGAGTGGGAATAGGAGACAGTATGAAAAACGGAATGAAGCCAGAAATGGTAACTTCCAGGGAGATAGAGCTGTGAAAGGGGAATCTTTACAGAAAATCCAAAATTTATGCAAAAACAAAAATTGGACAGAGGATCCTTCCTTAAGTATTTGTCCTAGGATATATGCCAGGAAAAAAGCACATTAACTCCAAGGAAATCCCATTAAAAAAATCTAGGTCAAATAAGTTTGAACTGACTCTTCAGAGGCCTTAAGAATGGACTAAGGCTTAGAATAACCTTTTCTAAACATACAGAGGCCCCAGTTTGAACCAGAAATAAAAATCAAAAGTAACATTAGAATTTTAATTGGAATAACAACACATGTGAAATGATTGTGAAATGAAATGAAAGTGGTATAACTTTGCAATCATTCTAGTTAGGTGTTGTCTTAGTCTATTTTGTAATGCCATAACAATACCATAGACTGGGTAATTTATAAACAATAGAAGTGAATTTGGCTTACAGTTCTGGAGGCTGGGAAGTCTAACACCAAGGAGCTGCATCTGGTGAGGACCCTCTTGCTGTGTCATCACATGGAGGAAGGCATTACATGGTGGGAAAGCATGCATGGGGCAGGGAGGGGGCCAAACTAATCGTTTTTATTTGGAACCTATTCCTTAGATAACTAACTCATGATAATAGGCAGAGCCCTCATGACCTAATTACATCTTAACTTCCCATTTCTCAACATTGTTGCATTGGGGATTAACTTTTCAACACATAAAATTTGGGGGACATGTTCAAACCATAGCAGGTATATTTAAGCTTCTTGCCTCTATGCATAAATTATGGCTGTTGCTCTTGGCATCTATGCTTAGAATTGGCTAAATAACTGCCTAGTTTGGAAGAGTCTTTTCTATTTAGAGTCCTATTGACAATGACAGCATCTCTGCAGAACTCCCTAAAGATCTAAGCAAGTGTTTACACAGTTGCCATTTTGTGAATAATTTCAGAAGTTTGTTGCTTTATTTCTTGTTCTTTATTGCTTTATTAATATCTGCCTCTTTTTTTTTTTTAATCCCTGTTTTCTCTCATTGTCTGGGCCTATGCAGTTGTCATCTGCATAGGCCCAGATGACATGTCCATCTCATTCTCTCTGCTAGCTATAGACCAATGGGTCTCTACTGAACTATGACTGAATATTAGATCACGCAGGAGGCTTTTAAAAAATGCTGATGCCCAAACCTCACCCCAGATAAACTGAACTCATCTAACTGGGCCTAGCACCTAGGAATTGGTACTTTTTAAAGCTTCCCTGATTATTCTAGTTGCTAATCACTGTTGTAGATATTTGTTTCTGCTGTGACTCTGTTGCCTGGCATGGAGTTGGGTGATTATGTCATGAAACAAAGGCAGAGAACCATGAAGAATATTTTCATCCCTGTCTGATCCTTCCATATACCAGGATAATAGAGTTTATCTTTATGTCTCTTTATTACAAAGGCTTTTGTTTCTTTTGTGTGTGTGTGCGCTTTTGTTTTGTTTCATTATATTCAATGTTTGGCTGAACCCAGTGAAACAATTAGAATGTAATGAAGCATCTAGATAACCGAGAATGATAATAATGTATACCTGATACATCCAGATAATAGAAACATCTATGCCTTCATTGAAACTTGTGGAAAGTGTCTCAGTTCTTTGATGTACAATGATAGCAGAGGAAGTGACCTGACCTTTATGCCATGAGCTATGGTTTCATTTAGCTGGTGTCCAGGAAGCTATGTGATCTTTTAATAAGTTCCCTTGATTTTTGTCTTCTTAGAAGCAGGAATTCTTGTTGTGACAAAATTAAAATGATTTAGGTTTATTTAGGAATTTTTCCACTTACAGTGAAATTTTATTGTATTTTAAGAAAAACCACAATTCATAACACTTGGTTTCAAATTATGTGTGCATACATATGTATGTATATGTGTGTGTATATATGTGTACATGTATATGTGTGTGTATATACATATAATGTGCCTCCCAACTGTTTAAAAACTATTTTTAAAGATACTCTTTTTTTTAATTTTTTTCAGAGTTTTGCTCTTGTTGCCCAGGCTGGAGTGCTATTGTGCAACCTTGGCTCGCTGCAACCTCCGCCTCCCAGGTTCAAGTGATTCTCCTGCCTCAGCCTCCCAAGTAGCTGGATTACAGGTGCCCGCCACCGTGCCTGGCTAAATTTTGTATTTTTAGAAGAGACAGAGTTTTACCATATTGGCCAGTCTGATCTCAAACTCCTTGCCTCAAGTGATCCACCACCCAAAGTGCTGGGATTACAGGTGTGAGCCACCACGCCCGGCCAAGATACTCATTTTTCTATAATGACTTGACTACTTTCACAAAAACAAAATTTAAGGTAGCTGTTTACATTTCACCTTTCTTATAAATTTTTCAGATAATTTTAGTCATCATAACCATAGATGTACAGTTATTTAATTATGGAAGTTCAATGTCTAATTTTCAAATTCAAAAACTCATATTTTGTTGTGATGAAAACATAAGATCTAATGTAAAATAAATTCCAAAACTTTTTTCACAAATAATTTATCTTCAGAAAAAATATAATTTGACAGAGCTGCAAGGAAGAGACAAAATAGATTCATTTTAATTTCACCCATTGACTTTCTTATGCCCATTTTCTGATATAAGTAACAATAAGTAGTATAATTATAAAATAAAGTGATCCAAGAAAAAGTGAAACATTTTCTGTTCCTTTTTGGCATTGTGAGTGGGTTTCTAGATCGTGGGTATATAAAAAAAAAATCAATATCTGAAAAACATTAAGGTTACGTTTAACATAATAATGAATAAGAATATTCTCCTTTTCAGAATTGGCCCTTCTTAGAGTGAGATATATTCATTATCTACACTCAGAAACTTAACTGTGGTCTGTTTATTCCAAAGAAAGTTATAAAATGAAGGATTTTACCTGTAGATGTGGTTTTTCTATCACCTTTTGAAATTTCAGAGTAGATTGTAACAATCTATCAACATAAATCATAATGCTTAAATATGTATTACGTTTATTCTTTTAAAAGGTTAACTCAGTCCCTAGAAAGAAAAGTCAAGGGGAAATAAACTTATTTATATTAGTAAAATTAAACATCCAGCAACTGAAGGAAAGATTGCTTTGTTTTTATATTGCTTTTCTCTTTATTTTCTATATACATAGTCAAGTCTCCACTCTTACCTAAAAGTACAACTTCTCTTCAAGAAGACAAGCTCCACAGAGATCATATTTGGGCCATGCAACACATTGTAATTACAGGACACTGCTATCATTTGGAAATAGTTTGTTCCCATCAAAATGTATGTTGAAATTTGCTCCCCAGTGTGGTGGTATTTGAAGTGGATCCTAGTGGGAGGTACTTGGGCTATGGAGGCAGATCTCTCACAAGTAGCTTGATGCCACTGGTAATGAATGCATTAGATTGAGTTAGTTCTTCAAAGAGTGGGTTGTTATAAAGCAAGAACACTCCTTGGGTTTTGCTTCTCTTCACACGTGTCTACTTCGCCTTTGACCTACTCAGCCATAGTACGATGTAGCAGAAAAACCCTAACCAGAAACTGAGGCTATGCCCTTGAACTTCCCAGCCTGCAGAACTGTGAGCTAAATTAACTTCTTTTCTTTATAAATTTTACCCAGTCTCAGGTATTCTGTTATAGCAACACAAAATGAACAAGAATATATTACCATAAAATGTGCTTCATAAAATTGACTGAATTTGATACAGCCTTTTAAACTATTAAGTCATTTCTATAATAAATCTGTTGCCCGGTTTTATGAAGAAAAATAGAAATATTTTCTTTTGTCTTAAAGCATTTTATGTACTATGCCAGGATTCTTAGAAATCTTACTTCTCTTTATAATCATTTTATGTTTTGTAATCTATTGCATTGGAAACAAAAGCTGCCCATTGAAATTTCTGACACATTTCAAGTTCCAGCTCAGTTCTCAAATCCTCCGAGAGTTTTATTATTTCATCCACAGCAATTTCTTCTGGGTTTGTAGGAAAATGAGATGATATAGTTGGGTTGTGATTCCAGGAGCCAGGAGTGGAAACAGTGAGGGAGGGATGGGACTGGCCCATTGACAGCAGCGAATGGAACGAATAAACATCTTTGTAATAGTAACTGGGGTATGGTAGATTCAGTTTGTGTCCTATCCAACATTCATTTTCCCCTTTTGCTTTTCTAGCTCCCATTTTAATCACCTACACTATTCTGAACTCTACTGGTAGGTCCTAAAGAGTAAGCCAATCTGCACATGGCATTCCACTCCAAATATGATTTTGATCTAAGTTTGGGTACACATTAGACCAATCAGAATGAAGGAGGGGACATATACCATGGTTTGGGAAAAGGGGGAGAATTTTATCTTTTTCTTCTACTGTATATAAATAATGGCAGTGGTTCCCCCATTTGCTGCTGGTTGTATCTTGCAATCATGAAGGAAACCAACCTCGGGACCAATCTGACAATGGAGAAGGGCAAAGCAAAATTAATTACAAAGAAAAATAAACCTTGGAATGAAGAGGAATATGATCAGGGGTTGTGGGGAAAGGGGATAGCAGCTCAGTCTTATCTTCTGCTGTATGGTTCTTTCAAATCTGTTGTATTTCTCTTCACCTTGCTAAGTATAATGCATATTTATTTGTTCAGTTAATTCAGTAAATACATATTGAGAGTCTAGGATGTACCAGGCGTGTTCTAGGTATCAGGATACAGCAGGGGCAAAAGTTCCTTCAATATGATCACAGGTCATATTTCTCTCCATTCCTACCCTACCTGTAGGCTCCTGGGAACATATGATAATAAGTTTTCTTATTAAGCTCATTCGAACTGCCATTTTTGTTACCTGCTGCCAAAAGCATTCGAACCTTTACAAAGTCATAATAAATCCACAGTCAATAGTCCAACTAAAGCAGCAATCTGAAGGCTGTGCACAGAGAAAACAAGAAAAGGCTGTGGGACAGAATCTAGAGATGCTAAAGGAGATAAAGGAGATGATAAAGGAGATAAAGCTCTAGATTCCTAATGAAGAGCAAGAGAATCTAGAGCAGGATTTCTCAGCCTCAGCACTACTGATGTTTGGGGCCAGATGTTTCTTTGTCCTGGGGTGCTGTCCTATGCACTATAAAAGGTTTAGCAGCATCCCTGGCCTCTACCCACTAGATATCAGTAGCACCACCACCCCAACCAGTATGATGATCAAAATGTCCCTTGGGAGGCAAAACAGCCCCTGTGAGAATGATTGTTTTAAAGGGATTATCTGAGGCTCTGGATCATAGCTGCATGGCTTTACTATAGAAATTGGCAAGTTCACCTGGGGCAGTGACAGAGAAATTAATGATATTATTGTTCAGATAGTCTCCTCTGTGTCCAGTGGCATCAAATTCTTGTGCCACTCATTTTGGACCTTAACTTTTATGGTCTGGTACCAATTAAATAACTTCTCTTTGCTTGAATTTCTTTATAAAGAAAACAGACCTGGTATAGTGGCTCATGTCTATACTCCCAGCAATTTGGGAGGCCAAGGTAGGAAGATCACTTGAGGCCAGGAGTTGAGACCACCTTGTCAACATAGAGAGACCCTATATTTATGGGGGAAAAAAAGTAAAAGTTAGTCAGGCATGGCAGCACATGCCTGTAGTCCCAGCTACTCAGGAGGCTGAGGTGGGAGGATCGCCTCAGCCCAGGAGTTTGAGGTTGCAGTGAGCCATGATCACACTACTGCACTTCAGCCTGGGTAACAGAGAAGACCTTGTCTAAATAACAACAACAAAAAAAATGAAAACAGGCAAGATAATAGCAATTAAAACATGATAATGCATTAAAAAAGCTGACAGTCCCTGGCAGATAGTAAGTTCAAGCACATTTTAGCTACTAATATTATTAATTGCCTTGTTAATAATTAACAATTAATTATTAACATTATTGTTATTATTATTACCAAAACTTTCTTCTCAGGAACCGTGGCCTCTCTGGGACCTTCAGGTAATTAGGCAGAGGCTACTATGGATGGCAGAATATTGGGAGTATTTATTGACTTCACAGCATGTGACAGTAGGCAATGAGGGTGTCTCAAGTTCAAGGTAAAGGAGTAAGAATTTCCTAAGGTTTATGTGTGCAAGACAACTTTCCTCATAATACAATCTTTCACTATCTTCTGCAAGTTCACTTCTCCCTCTTCCCATTACCATGACAATCCACGTCCATAATGGATGTTGAGTGACAGGGGACAAATTCTGTAATTATGACCAGTATTCCCAATATAAACATGTTTACCTGAGGAGAGGTTGTGGGGAAGGAAGATAGGGGCTCAGTCTTATCTTTTCCTGTATGGCTCACTCTTTCAATTCTGTTGTATTTCCATTTGCCTTGCTGAAAACAATGCATATTCATTCCTTCAATTAATTCAATAAATATATATTGAAAATCTAGGACATATCAGACATGTTCTAGGTATCCAGATACAGCAGGAGCAAAAAGTTATCTCAAGAAACTGCATTAGAGTGGGACAGACAATCCAAGAATACGTATTTTGCAGATGTAACAGGTGCTATGGAGAAACAAGGTAAGGGAGGCCGGAAAAGAGTCACTGCTGAGAAGCTAGAGGGTGAGCCATGTAGGGAAGAAAGTTCCAGGCAGAAGGAGCAGTGAGTGAAAAGATTCTCAGGGGGAGTTGTGAGCTCTAAATTTAGAGAAATAGCAAAAAGGTCAGTGAGGCTGGAGCAGAAGGAGTAATGACCCTAGAGTAGGAAAGATGGTCAGAAAGCAGCGGAGTGGAGAAGAGGCGTGGGTCAGGTGGGCCTGGTAGATGGCTGAAAGGACACAGCGTTTTGCTCAGATTAGGTTCTAAAAGGTTTTGCCAGATAAGTGATATAATTTCATTTTATATACCTAATAGAAACTTTATTAATACTCACGTGAATGAAATTATTAACCAATGTTTACTGAGAATTCATGAAATGTTAATAGCTGTTTCAAAGAAAAACATAACATCCTTGGAAGGACCTCTGATTTAGGGGGCATGAAGAGGTCAGTGACTTCTCTCCCCCAAAGAATAATATAAAACAGGAAAAAATGTCAAAATAATTAATTTAATGTATTGAAAATTGCCAAAGGCAGACAATAAATTTAAAAGTACTTATACTTGACAAACTGCTAGAGCAGAGGGAGCAAGTCAGCAGCAGGCGGTGGCAGGAGACTCGCCCGGGGCAGCTCAGGTTGAAATCCAGCAGCTTCGTTGACAAAGGGGTGGACTCAATTTGGGGCAGAGGTGGAAAAGTGTCTTTGCCATCTAAAAGTTGTGAAATGAGTTGAGGATGAACAGGAAAAACTCATATCTTTGCAAGCTCAACGTTTCACCTTTTGATAGCAATTTTATGGAGAGGTCCTGGAAATGAGTGATCTTTGAAACATGGCTAATAGAACTAAGAAACAGAATTTTTCATTTCATTTTAACTCAATTGAATTTTAAAAGCCATATCTGGCTACCATATTGGATAACACGGATTTATACCGTTACAATCAAGGATGGACAATCAGGAAGCTTCAGGAAACTTTCCCAATTAAAAGTCATAATTCACTGCCCTGTTTTAGAACCTGAGCCAATATTCATATCCAGAACTCACTGGCTGAAAGAGACTAAATCCCCATAAGAAAAGATTCTGCAGCAGCACAGCAAAGATACATGGTAATAATTCCTCCAGTCCTTTCCCAAAGGAACCTATAACCATGAACAGCCAGACACTGAGGACTGTAAGATACAGGATTAATATTTAGGTCAATAAACAATTTTTTGAGACCATATCATGAACTAAACATAAGAAATATAACCATAAATAAGCCTTGGCCTCTGCCTTGACGGAGCTTATTGACTTTATCATAAACAATGAATACAGGAATGTTATACACACAAATACACAAAACATTCCAAGCCTACTGGAGATATGTAGGTCAAGGTGATGAGGGGAAAGCACAGATAATACATTACATACTTTTAAATGTGGAGTAGTATTTCTCAAGCTTTTTAAATTATCACACCTCTAAGGAGCACTTTTAGACATTTATTCCTAACAGCCTCCTACCCCATGAATTAATATACATAGTAATAAGATTGAATATTGGAGGGTCACAAACCATTGTAATATCTAAGCTTTTTCACCCTCCCTGAGACAAGAATCCATTTTCACTCCTCTGGGGGCAGTATCATTGAGAATGCAGATATGGCGTCTCTGCATTGTAGAGAAAGGTTACTTTTGCTGGAAGGGAATTAAGACAGTCTATGAGGAAGTAACATTAGAACTGATTTAGAAACATGAGTATGATTTATTCACATAGAGAAAGAGATAAAGGAAGTGCAATTAAGGGAATTTCTGGTATCACATTGCTGGGAGAGAAAACTCTTGCATAAGTTAAAGCTTTTGCCAACACCTTTGAAATCACTGTTGCTATGTAGTGACTGGCTTGCAAAATCTACAAAGGAAAAGATCAGAGAATACTCTGGGGACACCTGGAATAGACAGTTACAAACAAAAAATGTAAAATGCGTGAGATTTATATTGCTTTTTTAAAACATTTGTGTTTGATGTATTTCTTATTATCAGTAATTTAGAATACAGCCAGCCCTCCATATCCATGGGTTCCACATCCATGGATTCAACCAATTGTTGATCAAAAATACATGGGAAAAAAATTCTACAAAGTTCCAAAAGAGCAAAATTTAAATTTGTCACATGCCAAGTACTATGTTGAATCCACATGAGTAAAATGATATGTAGGCAATTATTAGGTACAATAAGTAATCTAGAGGTGATGTAAAGTATACGGGAGAATATTTACAAATATTACACCATTTTATATCAGGGACTTGAACATCCTCAGATTTGGTATCCAAGGGGATCCTGAAACCAATCCCCAAGGCTACCAAGGAACAACTGTATTTCTAAATTGCTGTGAATGTTGAAAATCTACTATTAACATACACATTAAGTCAGAAGTTCATAAGAATGAACTTGGTAAAAATAAATGTAACCTTAAATACCACTTCTGTAGAAAAGCTACTGAGTCAAATATTACTTTAAGTTTTATTAACAACAGCAACAACATAACTCTAACACAACCTTCCAGTACTTGCACATTTTAAAAGCTATCATTACTTTGTCTTTCTAGCTGAGACCTCAAACATACCCTCATGCATACACTTTGCATTGCTACAACATATTTGAAGATGAAGTTTTTTGTAATACTCTACTTAAGAGATGTGGATTTATATAATCAATACATGTACTAGGACCGGGCATGGTGGCGGGTGCCTGTAATCCCAGTTACTTGGGAGGCTGAGGCAGGAGAATCTCTTGAACCTAGAAGGCAGAGGTTGCAGTGAGCTGAGAGATCGTGCCACTGCACTCCAGCCTGGGCAACAGAGGGAGACTCTGTCTCAAATGCGCGCGTGCGCACACACACACATACACACACACACTAGACAATAAGTCCTGGGGTAAGAATTAGTCCTGACTTATATTTTGTATCCTTATAACAATCAGCAGTCCCTTGACCAGTTGCATCAAGATTTCTTTGTTAAACTAAACATGTTTGCCACGTTGAGATCAGTTTGAGTGCCTTGGGAACAAGGGTAAAAACACGGAAAGACAGGAATATATGTTTGCCATATCAGACATATAAAATCTAACCTATCGAGGATTTTTATTTTTGGCATGAGGCACTGAGGATTCCATTACATTAAAAATTAAGATAAGACGACTAGACAAAGATGATATGAGAAATGTCCTTTTGGAATTAGAGGAGGAACCAAGGTAAGTTTGGATTAGAATATCTTTTTGAAAAGTTATTTTTTAGAATCACAATTGTGATGCACAAAGAAAATTTTCCAATAGTTTGCTGACCACTGGTCTCTGATTTAACCACTGAAGGTAGTCCTAACTACTTATGATGATGGAATGCATCCTATAAGCTCTAATAGTAAATAAGCATAAATATTTGTTGCATAAATTAATACAAATAAATATTATAGCCATAGTATTTTTGAACTTATATTTCAAGACTCCAGAATCCTCCATCCTTACCATAACTCACTCTGCTTCCAGCAATTTCACTCCTTTTTACTGTGATTGCTACTCATCATCTTCATCATCATCCATCCATCCAAATCCCGGAAGGCTTAGCCATTGCCAATTCTTCAGCCCATCTGGCCTCCCCTGGATTCACTTTCTTTCCCACCATGGGCATCTACCGCTACCATTTTTTCACCTGCTTGATCAGTTTCTTGGTCCACCTTCTTTTCCATTTAACTTGCCTCACCAGTCCCTACCTCCAGATTTAGCCCAAAGTCCTTTCTTTCTATACTCCAGCATCTAGGGTGAAGAAACTGACAGAAGCATCTGGGTTGAAATAACAAATGGACAGTTTTCAGCCACAACTGGGCCTTTTCAACAAACTGCCTCATTTCTTTTAAAGGGACATTACTTTTTCACCCACAAGTTCTCAAAGGTAGAAGCCTTTTGGTATTTGTCCCTTTATATATTTAGAACACAGCGGAGAACATATATTTTCTTCTAATTTTTTGAGATGACAGTGGTTTCAGTGAGAACGCATTTTAACTGCAGATAACCAAAAATTTCTACAAATCAGCTTAAACAACAGGAAATACCTGTTGCCACATAAGAAATCTGAGGGAGCACAACCCACAGGGGTGTTTGATGCAGAGACTCAATAAAGTCATTAGGCTGGGCACAGTGCCTCACGCCTGTAATCCCAGCACTTTGGGAGACCAAGGCAGGAAGGTCAGTGGAGACCAGGAGTTTGAGACCAGCCTAGGGGCAACATAGCGAGTCCTCGTCTCTACAAAAAATTTAAAAATTAGCTGGGCATGGTGGTGCTTGCCTGTAGTCCCACCTACTCAGGCTAAAGCAGGAGTGTCCTTGAGCCTAGGAGTTCCAGGTTGCAGTGAGCCACAATCACACCACTGCACTCCAGCCTGGGTGACAGGGTGAGATCCTTCTCCAAAAAATAATAATAAACAAAGTCATCAAAGACCTACATTATTTTCACCTCTCTGCTATCCTCATTGTGTTGTCTTTGCCCTCAGGCTGCTTCCTCATGGCCCCATACACTGCAGGAGTTCCAAGTATCACATCTAGATGTCACAATGTCCAGAGAATAAAGTGAACCATCTCAGTATACTTCCTTCATAAGAACATAAAATACTCTCCCTCCCTGCAAACCACTAACTGACTTTTCTCATGCCTCATTGAGTAGTTTTGGGTCATATCCCTTTTCCTAAACCAATCACTAACAAGGGATTTCCATAATTAATTTCAACATTTATCTGAGGATATCAACCACAGACATTACAACCTAGACTATCAGGATCTGTCTCAAGAAAGTGTCATTCTATCAAATTTATATAGACTTTCTTTAAGATTTTGAACCAATAATTTTTTCAGTCAGCAGGCTTATTAGCATAAAGAAAAATATTAATGGAGTCAATCAGCAAACATTCATTATATATGAGCAAGGTGAAAAATGCTGTGCTAGGCACTATAAGAAATAAAAATCAAAACAGGGCAGTCTTTCTTCAGGATTCGTTATCCCTAGTAGAGAATCAGGCACAATGATACTGTCATAGAAGGTAGACTTTAATCGTCATATTGAAAACAGTGAGGTAAAAGAGATGAGAAAGCACATAAAGAGGAGAGTAACGGTGTAAGGAAGGAGTAATGAGTTAATTTTAATATCATGACAGCCAAGGGAAAAAAATGAAGCATTACAGGTGAGGCGATTCTCGTTGTCTGATAAAAGGAAGCACACTATTTCAAAGGAGTCTTTTTTTCTAGCACTACACTAGTGATACAGTAATATATCCCATGTGTCTTTACATAAAGGTGTTGATCAATGAATGTTTTTCATCCAACATTTCTTTATAAAGCCAATGACACAACCTTAAATTTTATTTCAGGAAAACCATTTTTATAGGAAAATCTAATATAGTTCAAGTAGATAGCTTGTGATCTAACTTGTTACAAAGAAAGAACTTAGACTAACATATAATAATGTTCCCATATATGGTTTTCCTCCAACAGCTCTCATTTCAACCATACATTTGGCAGAAACTAATTAACTGGGGACTCCAGAACTGCCTGATGGAGAGTCAATGTTGACCTCAAATCTTTGAATTTGTTTGAAAGCCTCCATAACCACTAAGTTGAGCCCCATAGAGCAAAATGTAGATGACTGGGATTAGCAATTCTTATCAATGAGCTTCCAAGACCATAAAAGAATCTGAGGGTAGTTTGGGTAGAAAGAAGGTTGCCAATTCAAAAGCCCTCGGGTGCCACTAAATGTATAACGGAGCCAGGTGTGAACAATGGCAAACTGAAGATGCTTATCCAGAGGCACTGCAAACATACAAACATTCAAAAGTATAAAACCACTGGTTGGGCCAGGCATGGTGGCTCACGCCAGTAATTCCAGGACTTGGAGAGGACGAGGTGGCTGGATCACCTGAGGTCAGGAGTTTGAGACCAGCCTGGTCAACATGGTGAAACCCCCGTCTCTACTAAAAATACAAAAATTAGCTGGGCATGGTGGCAGGTGCCTGTAATCCCAGCGACTTGGGAGGCTGAGGCAGGAGAGTCGCTGAACCTGGGAGGTAAAGGTTGCAGTGAGCTGAGATCGTGCCGTTGCACTCCAGCCTGGGTGACAAGAGTGAAACTTCATCTCAAAAACAAAAACAAAAACACAAAAACACTGTTGCAGCCAGTCTCCTGGTAGAACTTGGTCTGCAGGCAGCCAGTTGGTACCCCTGCTGACAATAACTGACTTGGAACAGTAGTACTTCCTGTTGAGTCAACCAGAATGAGTTCTCTACAAAATGCACAGCCAAGTTCCTGAATAAAAACACTCACTATTTGAATATTGGAATCCATCAGCCAAGAATACCTGTTTTGGTTCTTTTAACAGTAGTAGGCAATCAGGGTGTAAGGTCCCTCCTAATCCGTGATAGTGCCCCACATCATCAGTGTAGAGAAGTTTGTTTTCCTATCTGCTGTAACAAAAGGATATGGACTACCTGAATATAAATAATAAGAATCAGATTATTGGTTTATGTTGATAAGAAGAGTGAGTAGAACATAGCTCTCTTTTATCTCTTTTATCTGAAATGGATCAGAGTACCCCATTGTATCCATCTTGATTCTGGTAGGGGTATTATGAAGAATTCATATGCACTAGAAAGGCCCAGCCATCTTGGCTTTCTTGACTTCATAATTTAGCCATGCTTTGGCCAAATTGTTGAAAGATAGTGATATTTAGGAACATAATATATTTAAGGGAGATGTAATCTTACTTGACCTTACTTGAGGGTCAAAGCAAATGTTTCCAGAAAAATGACCCATGGGGAAATGATCTTTGAGTAATGATTTTTTTTTTTTTGAGAAGGAGTCTCACTCTGTCACCCAGCCTGGAGTGCAGTGGCGTGATCTTGGCTCACTGCAAGCTCCGCCTCCCGGGTTCAGGCCATTCTCCTGCCTCAGCCTCCCGAGTAGCTGGGACTACAGGCACCCGCCGCCACGCCCAGCTAATTTTTTGTATTTTTAGTAGAGATGGGGTTTCACCATATTAGCCAGGATGGTCTGGATCTCCTGACCTCGTGATCCGCCTGTCTCGGCCTCCCAAAGTGCTGGGATTACAGGCATGAGCCACCGCGCCTGGCCTGAGTAAAGATTTTCTATGCCTCAGTGTTTTGCAGAGTTGATTCTAGTCATTCCATTCTTTCAACACTATCAATAAATGGGTTTTTGAATATGTGACTTATTTTTAAAACTGTACAGATTTTCCTTAAATTGTGTTCAAATAAGTCCTAGCCAAGTTAATATACATTAATACTTTTATGTTGCCCTTAAAAGAATAGATTCATAGAAAAACACCTATTAACATAGAGCTTTCCTTCATCTTCACCTTTGATTTCGCTCAATTTTTTTTCAAGAGTGTTGACCAGCACTGTTGCTACTAGCCACATGTTATTATTGAAATTTAAATCAAAATGAAAAATAAATCAAAAGCCCAGTTTATTGTCACATTTTCAAGTGTTCAATGACCACATGGATGTAGTGGATACTATATTGGTCTGCACATATATGGAACATTTTCTTCATCACTGAAAATTCTACTGGAGAGCCATGATCGAGATAAGAGAAAAAGCAACTGAATATTTGCCCATAAAGAAAATGACAACTTGCTGGGGGAAAACAATTTGCTTATAAATATACCTGCTGATTGAGAAGTCACAATTTGTTGGAGTTCAATTACAAAATGATTTTTGTCTTTCAGTTATGTCCACCAGCAACACTAGATCAAATTTGCTTTTCCAGCTGGGTGATTGCTGCCTTAACAATGTCTTAGGATAATTGTTTAGTCACTTTTGTTATTAAAACAATGTCAACAATCTTTTTGTTCCAATAATTAAGACTTAATGTGGCTAGGCACGGTGGCTCACACCTGTAAATCCCAGCACTTTGTGAGGCCAAGGTGAGAGGATCACTCAAGCTCAGGAGTTCAAGATCAGCCTGGGCAACATGGCAAGATCCTGTCTCTACAAAAAAATAAAAAATTAGCCCAGTGTACCTGTAGTCCCAGAGGCTGAGGTAGGAAGATTGCTTGGGCCCAGGAGGTTACGATCTGATCCAGCCACTGCACTCCAACCTGGGTGACAGAATGAGACCCTATCTCAAAAAAAAAAAAAAAAAAAAAAAGACTCAGTGCCATTAAATACTTAATACTTGAATGTCACACTTGACCCAGAGCTCTTGTCCTCTCTTACCTCCCCAACACAAGCTTTAATGTTTGAAGTGAAGGAGAAAGGTATGGTTTGTCTCTGAGACACCTTTTATTCCTTCTTTTTTATAAAAACTTCATTGTTTTAATTAACACATAATTGAAATAATTTTTACAGAGTATATAGTGAACTTTTGATACTGTATCATGATCAGGGTAATTAGCATATCCATCATTTCAAACATTTATCATTTCTGGGAACATTCAATATCTTCCTTTTGGCTATATAAAACTACAATATATTATTGTTTACTATAGTCATCGTATAGTGTTATAAATAGAACACTAGAACTTATTCCCCATCTACCTTTAATTTGTATTCTTTAACAAATCTTTCCCTCACCCATGTCCCTCTACCCTTCCCAGCCTCTAGTATCCTCTGCTGTAGTTTTTACCTCTAAGAGATCAACTAATTTTTAGCTTCCCCATGTGAGTGAGAACATAGCGGGGTTTAACTTTCTATCCCTGGCTTATTTCACTTAGCATAATGTCCCCCAGTTCTATCCATGTTGCAGTGAATGACAGGATTTCATTCCTTGTGTGGCTGAATAGTGTTCCACAGTATGCCACGTGGTTCTTCCTCTGTTGATGGACATTAAGTTGATTCCATATCTTGGATATTGTGAGTGGTGCTGCAATAAACACGGAGGTGCAGATGTCTCTTTTATATACAAATTTCCTCTCCTCTGGATAAATGCCCAGGAACGTTTGCTACCATGGATTCGGGGACAAGATGCAGATGTGTCTGAGGCAACAAAACTCTCCTCATATGACTGTCTCTGTGGGAAGACATGGAGTTGGGAAAGGCCTCTGCTGTTCTTGTAGTTTAAGCTGCCTCCATCTGGTTGCGATGGCCTCCCTGATGTGTCAGCCTCTACGTAAGGGGTGTACATGTGAAGTTTCACACTAGACCTGTATGTCCAAAATCCTCTCAGTCTCCAAGGGCCCCTCCATTTAACATCATTTCTCCTTAAACCTTGCCATGAACACATCTTCAAAATCAGGAGACATCGGCCCGGCCAGCATTTCCCTCTTCTTTTCTATTATGAGGGAGGAGAGCTGAAAAGCATGTCACACATTCAGCAACAGAAGTCTCCAGATTCTAGCTTTGCACAGTGGCAGTCTCATAGCCAATGAGGTTTACTTGAGGCACGATTACTGCTAATTAAAAACTTTTCCCAACACCCCATCATAATGACTTGAAGTATAGTTGGCAGAGGCAATTTTTGACAGTCTCTCTGGAGACTGAACTATCTCAGGTTTTAAAAAAAAAGCTGACAATTTTTTAAGTCTCCAGATTCTGCAGCTAAGTAAATACTTGAAGGGAAAGGGTGTCGGTCTCCTCTTTTTCAAGACACCCCCAACCTTCTTGAGTATTTTATCAAAGCTGACTCACTTGGCTCCATGAATGGAAAAGCACCACTGTCACCTTCTCCAAGGGCAGACAGAGGAGGAAGGACCTCCAACCACAAATTGTGAATGCTTTCTTCCAAGTTCCTGGGTTGCAGGAGGAAATCAGAGGACAGGGGTGCATGATAGCTAGTGGTAGTAGTAGGAATGAATGCCACTCAGCATGCACTGACAACTATTAGTGGCTTAGGAATACTTAGTGCCTTGTGTCCTCAGCTTTGGGTTTTAGCCACAATTCTGAGACAACAGGAAAAATCAAACTCCACTTTCTCCTACATATGCAATAGATATTAGAATCAGCCTTAAATTTATGCCTTAAAATTTCCATCCAACCATAGTAAAGACTTTTAGTCATTTAGAGCTATGTTCCAGAGTAGTTTCCAAGTCAGAATAAGTTAAACCACTTACCTTTTGATACTTGATATTTTATGGTTTCCAATTTGCTATTTGCAGCTAACCTTAGGGGTGAAGAGCTCTAATTCATCTGAATAGAGAAACAGTGTAACCAACCAGTTTCTTACTGTGACAAAAGTACTTGGGCTGCTTTGTCCAGGCGGTTGGGATGGAGCCAGCCAATGGCTAAGAATGAGGGTCATTGATACAGGTCAAGTTCTACCTGCACATCTGAGGATTGCCCCTGAATAATATTTATATCTGAACGAATCGATTCTAATACAGCAGTAAAAAATGTGGGCTTCAGAGTCAAACACCTGAGCTGACAGTCCATCCCAACCACATATTAACTCTGTGAAGTTGAGCACATTGCAGAACTTCCTGTGCCCCTGTGTAATCATCCCTACAATGGTGACTCCTGGGTGGCTATGAGGGTAATATGTGATTATGCACCTGCAGGACTTACATGTGCTTAAACATTCACCATCATTAACTTTCATATTACAATCTGATAGAATTAGAAACCATAAAGGTGTTAAGAGGAGGAAGAGAGACATTTACAGAAATATTTGCCAAACTCACTTGTAATCTGTAATCTGACCATTTACTGCACACACTGTCCATACTCTGGATGTCACTGGACTCCATTGCTAGATGGTGCTCCCCAGTGTGATTTTTCAGGCATTGCATTATCTTTGGTGTAATATTATGTTTTTATTAAAGTCACATTACCATGTGATATTCAGAGTACAAAATTTAACATAAAACAAATTTAATACAAAGAAAGGCCACCCATGTCTAAATGATTTCTCTCTAACCCACTATTTGTAATAGCAGTAGAATAAAAGGAAATATTTTCACTGAAATAAAAATTGGAAGGCAAAAATACCTTTTTCAAAATGTAAGTAAAAAATAAATTTATCTTAATGTTGGAATTCTTTATCAAAATGGCAAAAGTTGTTTAATTGAATTAAGGTATTTCATATGAGAAGGCAATTCTGAGAAAGTAATGTAGACACTGTTCGCTCAAAATTCATATTGAAGCCTTAAAGCCCAATATAATTGTATTTGGAGATGGGATCTTTGGAAGATAATTAGGTTTACATGAGGTCACGAGAGTGCCACTCTCTTGGTGGCATTGGTGACCTCATAAAAACCCCAGAGATTTTGCTCTCCGCCCCACCCTACTTTACCTTACACCTGCCATATGAGAACACAGCAAGAAGGTGGCACCTACAGGCAGGAAGAGAGCCCTCTCTTGGTAAACCACTGTTTCATATATTTTGATCAGTTTTTGTTGTGCAGGCAGAAAGTCCAGTCCCTGTTACTGCAGAAGGGCTTCCACCTTGATTTCCGACGGGAAAATTGAAATGAGCACGTGCACTGATAAAGCCTTATTTGTTCTCTCTCATTTGAGGGACATGGAACTCTTGACTGCCTTTAGCAAATTCTGCGATGCTTTCCAATATCACTAACAGCCCGTTTCATGTCTGCTCCAGTTGAACGGTGACCTGCACCCAGGAATGGCCCTTCAGTCTGCCTCCTGCTCTTCCTCACTCCAACTAGAAGGTGGTAGACAAGAACATTTCTAGGCAGGATCTCCAAGGCCCAGGCAGAGGAGCACAGAAAAAAAAAAAAAGGAAACAGCAGCGCAACCCGGTACATATAATTTAAGGACCCCTCGCCTTTGACAATTGATTTGATTGTCATCTTCCCATTGGACATTTTTTTTAAAATTCAATGCTATTCACTCCTTTTATATGCTATATTTAAACTTGTTGGGAGAAAACCACATGTGCTTCCATTTCTCCTGACATCTTCCTTTCCCATCCATCCAAGTCCTTCCCCCATCATTTGCAGCCCAGAAAGAATGCAAACTGTGGTACCCAGGCCCATACAGCTGTCAGGGCTCAAAACACAGTACCTTTAAACTTGGCACCTTGGCATGGTGAGTACTTTGAACCTAAGGAAACTGGAAGGCCTCTGAAGCAAGGTCTTTCTGACCTTCTCCCATCTTCCTGTTTCTTGCCCCTTCTTCTCCCTCTAAGCAACCATAGAAAACAATTCCTCTTCCCCAAAGCAGGCCATAGATGTAGAACCTCTCTTCCCCAAAGAAAACCATAAAACCTAGAAAGGTCACACTCTCCTTCTCCCTTGAAGACCCTCATTTCAGAGGGGTTGTGCACCAGGAAGAAGGAATGCTACATGGAGAGGCCAAGAAGACTCTGAACAGAGAGGCCTTGCTGGGTCTCCCCACTCAGTCAATTACCACTCAATCATACACTTTTGTCCAACCACATTTCCATATGGCTGTCCATTTTTCATCAAACTTAAGCATAAAAATAGGCAGTTTTCCCTGGGTCTTTGAGTCTTCATATCTGAAGGCTCCTGTGTCATGCAAAACTTTGATTAAATATATCCTTGTGCTTTTGCCTTGTTAATCTGTCTTTTGTTATAAGGGTATCAGCTGTGCACCTTGTGATGGGTGAGAAAAGGGATCACACCTTTCCACAGCCCCCACCTACCACCACCCAGATCTACCTGGTACCACAAAGGGCCTCCGTATACCTCGGTGGGGAAGCTGGTCTATATCTGTGTGTCCTGATCACATACTCCCCAAAGTGCTGCTGGGCCCTGTAGCCTCAGGGGTAAACAACTGGAGCTCAGTTGGACTTTGGGTGATCCATCTGGGGATGATGCCTTGGGACCTAAAAGCAGGCCCATTCATTTGCACAGGGACTTCTATGGTCCTGGAGAACCAGGACAGCATGTAGAAGTGGATGAGGTGGGGAGGAGGACAGAAGCTGCTGGTATATGGGTGTCCTGGCTCAGTGAGGAACTGGGGTTCAGGGTGGCAACTATAAGGCAGGGTACACAGGGCAGGGTCTCCAGTGACCCAGCTCTAGAGGCAGTACTGTCTCACTATAAAACTCTCACTAAGGAACCATATTGAAATACATTTCTTTAACTATTTAAATATTTCTTGTGAGAAACTATATTATTTGCATCTAGTATTAATTACTTGGAAAAATCAAACTCATAAATTTGGCAACAACAGACAACAAATAATTTCTATCAAAAAAATGATAAAGACTTCAGCAGAATTTTTTTTCTCCCTCACTGGTCAAGTTGTTTTCTGGCAGACAGTGAGCTAAAATTACAAGAAATTCCCTGGGGAGCAGATTGCAAGAACCAGAATGAAATAAAGTGTGCTTCTTCAGAAACAAAATGTTGGAACTCCATTCCAAACAGCATTTTCTCATAAGAGATACAGTTTTATTTGTCTTCAGTGTATCATTCCAAGAAGTTTTGACTCCCATGATTGGGCTTAGATATCTAGTGGGTGTTTTCACTTAAAAATCCCTTAAGGGAGATTTATATGCAACTATAAGGTGCCATAAGGAAGGTAAAAAAAAATGCTTGTCTGATGAGGGTGTCCTTTGATTCACTTCACCTCAAGCATTTGATCAAAGTTCACTAGATATAGGTCTGTCGTGTGGAAATAGATGGAAACCTTCCAAATAGAAATCTGACTATACCCTGCCAAGATAATTCCTCACTAGATTAACTTACACACACTTGCAGTTTTTGATGTCTTTGGGAGATCAGTACTTATTTTGGAAAAATGATCAAAAAAGATTATAAATTAATAATACCTTTTTAATGCTTCAGGTCAATAACTAATTTAAGAAATTTGCTTAAATGTTTCTTATTATACCCTTAAATAAAATCCACAAACCAAACAGGAAGCAGCTTCATTAACCCATTACAAGGGAAAAAGTGACATATCTGAAATGAACTTGCAAAACTCTAAAAAAGCAATATAATTTTTGCAGTATATTACAGTGACAGTAAAAGACAGAAACTAGATTTGACTTAAAGTCACACAACAGCTGCACAAACTGATATTTTAAATAGAAAACTCTATCTTCACAGGATAAAATAAAAGTCAGGAATTTTCAAAGAGAAAAAAAAATCAGACATTATCTTTAAAAACCAGCTGGATATGCATCCTGCTTATGTCTCACATGAGTTCTTGCTGAAATTTAAATGAACCTTGCTCGAACATTGGCAAAGTGGGGATATTAAAGTAAAATATTACATGCTTGACTAGTCCAGGAATTTGGGCTTCTTCTGGATTCAAAAAGATGGACTGAAAAAGCGGTAGTGAGAGGTAGTGAGCAGGTGTATTCACATGGAGATGAGACATTTGCAAGACAGGCATGAACAGGAATGATTATTTCAAACTGCTAAAGAGTCAGGAGTGTGAAGAGGGAATTCATGTACGCTATTGGTGGGGATGTAAATTTTATGGAAAATTGTACAGAGGGTCCTTGCATTAGTCTGTTCTCACGCTGCTATAAAGAAACGCCCAAGACTGGGTAATTCACTAAGAAAAAAGGTTGAATTGATTCACAGTTCAGCATGGCTGGGGAGGCCTCAGGAAATTTATAATTATGGCAGAAGGGGAAGCAAGCATATCCTTCTTCACATGGTGGCAGCAAGGAGAAGAATGAGTGCCCAGCAAAGGGGGAAGCCCCTTATAAAACCATCAGATCTCATAAGAACTAACTCCCTATCATGAGAAAAGGATGGGGGAAACTGCCCTCATGATTCAATTATCTCCACCTGGTCCCTCCCATGACATGTGGGGATTATGGGAACTACAATTCAAGATGGTATTTGGGTGGGGACACAGCCAAACCATATAAGTCTGCCCTAGACTCTCCCAAATCACATGTCCCCACATTTCGAAACACAATCATACCCTTCCAACAGTCCCCCAAAGTCTTCACTCATTCCAGCATTAACCCAAAAGTCTAACTCTAAAATCTCATCTGAGACAAGGTAAGTCCCTTCCACCTATGAGCCTGTAAAATCAAAAGCAAGTTAGTTACTTCCTAGATACAATGGTGGTACAGGCATTGGGTAAATACACCCATTCCAAATGGGAAAAGTTGGCTCAAAGGAGCTACAGGTCCCATGCAAGTCTGAAATCCCATAGGGCAGTCATTAAACCTTAAAGTTCCAAAATGATCTCCTTTGACTCCATGTCTGACACCCAAGTCACACTAATGCAAAATGTGGACTCCCATGGCATTGGGCATCTCTGCTCCTGTGGCTTTGCAGTGTACATTCCCCCTCCCGGATGCTTACACAGGCTGGCATTGAATGCCTGTAGTTTTTCCAGGTGTCTGGTGCAAGCTGTCAAAGGATCTACCATTTGGGGTCTGGAAGACAGTGGCCCTCTTCTCACAGATCCACTAGGCAGTACCCCAGTAGGGACTCTCTGGAGGCTCCAACCCCATATTTCCCTTCTGCACTGCCCTAGCAGAGGTTCTCCATGAGGGATCCACCCCTGCAGCAAATATCTGCCTGGACATCCAGGCATTTCCATACATCCTCTGAAATCTAGGCAGAGGTTACCGAACCTTAATTCTTGACTTCTGTGCACCCATAGGCTGAACACCACATGGAAGCTGCCAAGTCTTAGGACTTGCACCCTCTGAAACCATGGTCCACACTGTACCTTGGCACATTTTAGCCATTGCTGGAGTGGCTAGGACATAGGGCACCAAGTCCCTAGGCTGCACACCGCAGGGGGCCTCTGGGCCTGGCTCACAAAACCATTTTTTCCCTCCTAGGCCTCTGGGCCTGTGATGGGAGGGGATTCTGTGGTCTCTGACAGGCCCTGAAAACATTTTCCCCATTGTCTTGGTGATTAACATTCAGCTTCTCATTACTTACGAAAATTTCTGCAGCCGGCTTGAATTTCTCCCCCCAAAATGGGTTTTTCTTTTCTGTCACATCCTCAGGCTGCAAATTTTCCAAACTTTTGTGCTCTTCTTCCTCTTGAACACTTTGCTGTTTAGAAATTTTTTTCCACCAGATACCCTAAAGCATCTCTTTGAAGTTCAAAGTTCCACAGATCTCTAGGGCAGGGGCAATATGCCTCCAGTCTCTTTCCATAGCAAGAGTGACCTTTACTTCAGTTCCCAACACCTTTCTCATCTCTATCTGAGACCACCTCAGACTGGACTTCATTGTCCATATCACTATCAGCATTTTGGTCAAAGCCATTCAACAAGTCTCTAAAAAGTCCCAAACTTTTCCACATCTTCCTGTCTTCTGAGCCCTCCAAGTCTCTAGGAAGTTCCAAATTTCCCCACATTTTTCTATCTTCTTCTGAGCCCTCCAAACTGTTCTGACCTCTGCCTGTTTCCCAGTTCCAAAGTCACTTCCACATTTTTGGGTATCTTTATAGCAGCACCCCACTACCCAGTACCAATTTACTGTATTAGTTCTTTCTCATGCTGCTAATAAAGACATACCTGAGACTGGGTAATTTATAAAGAAAAGAGGCTTGATTGACTCACAGTTACACATGGCTCGGGAGGCCTCAGGAAACTTACAATCATGGCAGAAGACACCTCTTCACAGGGCAGCAGGAGAGAGAATGAGAGCAGAGTGAAGAGGGAAGCCCCTTATAAAACCATCAGATCTCATGAGAACTAACTCAATATCATGAGAACAGGGTGGGGGAAACTGCCCCCATGATTCAATTATCTCCACCTGGTCCCTCCCACAACACATGAGGATTATGGGAACTACAGTTCAAGATGAGATTTGGGTGGGGACACACAAAACATATCAGACCTCAACAAACTAAAAGTAGAATTACCATAGGATCCAGAAATTCTACTTCTGGGTATTTATCCAAATGATTTTAAATCTGTTTTTCAAAGAGATGTCTGCACTCCCATATTCAGTTCAGTACTATTCACAATAGGCAAGTTATAGAATCAACCTGTGTCCATCAACATGAATGGATGAAGAAAAGGTGGCATGTATACACAATGAAGTACTATTTGCCCTTTAAAAAAAGAGAAACCCTATCATTTGTAACAACATGGATAAAAGTGGAGAACATTATACTAAGTGAAATAAACCAGACACAGAAAGAAAAATATTACATGTTCATCCTTATATGTGGAATCTAAAACCTAAAATCAAAAATCAAAGAGGAGAGTAGAGGAGTGGTTACGGAGGCTGGTGGTAGGGGATGGAGAGATGATGGTCAAAGAGTACGAAATCTCAAACAGCAATTGGGGGTTTTTTTTGTTTTTTTTTTTTTGAGCTCTGCACAGTGTGGTGAATGTATTAATAGTAGATTGTCCATTTCAAAGTTGCTAACAGAGTAAATTTTAAGTGTTTTCACTACAAAAAGAGGTAAGTATTTGAGGTGATGGACATTAGCTTGATTTAATTACTCCACATTATATTTATAAATCATAACATTCTGTACCCCATAAATATAGGCAATTATAAATTGTGAATTTATAACAAAAAATATGAGATACGATTTTTTAATAATTCCATTTTATGTATATTCAGTTACATATAAGAGTCATGTATTACTTTAAGGGAGTAGGTTTTGTTTAAAGGACTTGCATATCTATGGTTACGCTGAAAGGAGACAAAATGTGCAATCGGCTATAAAATCGTATAACAGAGCCCAGTGGTGCCCTTCCAATGCCACCCCTTCCCATATCCTGACATACCAACATATGTCCCTTTCACAAATGAGCAAAGTTCTGCCCCAAGAAAAGCCCACTCAGGCAACCTTGAAAGAACAAGTGACTGCAAAATGGAGAAGTTGTCCACTAATAACTGTTTTCAATAAACTTGTGCTAAATAATTATGTTGTATATCTTTATGCTTCTTTAAAAAGCAATATAATCTTCTACTTCTGGCCAATATAGCATAACAGAGACCAGATTCACCCTCCTTCCTGAAACAATCAAGAAAACCAGATGAAATATTTGAAAATGGTTTTAAAGATAGTAGATCTCAAACAACAAAGGACAGTGATTCCTAGAAGATAGGAAACAAGTGAGCTCCATGGTTGTCCCAACTTATTGCTCAGGAGAATTCCTGATTCAGGCAAGGTAAACTCAGCAAAACCCAACCATCTTCCCGAGTTGAGGAAATGCAACTGAGACTCCAGGGAGACTAACAAGGCCAGAACTGGCAGCACAGATGACTGCAGCAAAGAGAACTTCCCAGAGACAGAAACCTGGACACCTGCAGAGGCTCCTCAAGTATTCAGCAGATCAAAGAGTACATATAAATAAACGATTTAAGTCCAGAGAAAGAACCATCAGAAAGTAGAGGGAACAGCACCCAACACTCTCACAGGGCCAGGAATAGTACCTGCTCCAGCCAGCCAGATTCGGAAATTTCATAATCCATGGGGCATTGGGTAGAGAGGGGCCCCCAAACCTGGGCCACAGACCAGTACCAATCCATGGTGTGTTAAGAAACAGGTCACAGGCTGGGTGCGGTGGCTCATGCCTGTAATCCCAGCACTTCGGGAGGCCGAGGCGGGCAGATCACGAGGTCAGGAGATCGAGACCATCCTGGCTAACACGGTGAAACCCCGTCTCTACTAAAAATACAAAAAAACTAGCCGGGCGAGGTGGCGGGCGCCTGTAGTCCCAGCTACTCGGGAGGCTGAGGCAGGAGAATGGCGTGAACCCGGGAGGCGGAGCTTGCAGTGAGCCGAGATCGCGCCACTGCACTCCAGCCTGGGTGACAGAGCGAGACTCCGTCTCAAAAAAAAAAAGAAACAGGTCACACAGCAGGAGGTGAGTGGCAGATGAGCAAGCATTACTGCCTGACCTCCACCTCCTGTCAGATCTGCTGCAGCATTAGATTCTCATAGGAGTATGAACCCTATTGTGAACTGTGCAAGCCAGGGTTCTAGGTTGCGTGCTCCTTATGAGCATCTAATGCCTGAGGATCTATCACTGTTTCCCATCACCCACAGATGGAACTGCCTAGTTGCAGGAAAACAAGCTCAGGGCTCCCACTGATTCTACATTATGGTGAGTTGTATAACTATTTCATTATCTATTACAATTAATATAGAAATAAAGTGCACAATAAATGTAATGTGCTTAAATTATCCTAAACCACCCCCCACCCCGATCCATGGAAAAATTGTTTTCCATGTAACCAGTCCCTGGTGCCAGAAAGGTTGGGAACCGCTGAGGTAGAGTACTCAGATAGGATTTGCCTCAGGCATGGGGCAAAAGTAGCTTTAGACTGTATGTTGCTCTGGTCCTGCGAAGACTTGAAAGAATCCTAGCAGTAAAATTGTTAGATCAAATTGCATGCACATTTTACATTTTGATATACCCCCTCCCCCTGGGCCTCTAAAACATCTATCAATTTATGCTGTCCATTTTATTCACAGAGTTGTCATCAAGGCATTGGTGTATTTATTTGTTGTTTTAATGGATAAATATTTATTCTTATGGCTTAAATCCCTTGTTCCTTATCAACTATCTAATCTGACTTGACTGCTCCATGAATTTGAATTGCTGACTATTGCCACACTCTATTGACATCCTTGAATCTAACTCAGTCCAGTAGATACAATCCAAACCTCAGCCAACACAAGCACGTGAGGGTCCTAGTTCAGAGACTGTCCACCCTCTCTTAACAGTGAGAATGCAGATTCTAATTGCCAATACTTTCTAGTTTCTCAAACAAAAGACAATGTAGGCAAAGCTCACCTTACTAATTTAAGATATTTTTTACCAATGGGCTAAGAATAAAATAATGCAACAAGTGCCTATCTTTCAGAGGAAGATTTGAAGTCAAATATATTCTCTTTTATCTACTAATTAGATGACCCTGAGCAAAATAAATTATACTCTCTAAACTACTTTCTTCACCTGCAAAATGAGAGAAGGTTAACACTACTTTTGAAGGGTTGCTGTGAGGAATAAATGAGGTAATGAATGAAAAGTCATTATGGAAGCTACTTATCAATATATAAAAAGATGTGTCCCTAAATTTAAAAATTACCTAATATATTCTAAGTTTCCTAAGTAAACTAGATTCAGTTTTTTGTGAAATTACCTTCATCAAACTTTAAAGAATCTCAAAATAAGGTACAAAGATGATAGAAGCAACATCAATAATGCATTGTTAACTTGACAAAATTCTATTTCACATTCAAATTTAAAGACAGCTAAATAATGGCAAAAAATTTTAAAGATCACCCCAAAATAAAGAAGCCATTTGCCATAAATGAAAAACATTGTCAATGTATTCATTTTTGTGTTGCTGTTGTAAGAAATCACCACAAACTCAGTGGCTTAAAAGAAAACAAATTTGTTATCTTACGGTTCTAGAGGTCAGAATTCCAAATGGAGTCTCAGATGATTAAAATCAAAGTGTTGGCAGGGCTGGTTCCTTCTAGAGGCTCCATGAAAAAATTCCATTCTGTGCCTCTTCCAGTTTCCAAATGCTACCAGCATTCCTTAGCTTGTGACTGCGTCACTCCAACCTCTTGCTTTTATAACCACATTTCCTGCTACTCGCTGTGATCTCCTGCCTCGCTCTTGTCAAGGTCCCTGTAATTACATTAGCCCCACCTGGATAACTGAGGCAAATCTTCCCATCTTGAGAACCACAAATTAACCCTATCTGCAAAGTCCTTCTGTCATATAAGGTAACATTCACAGGTTCCACAGGTTGGGATATGGACATCTGGGCTAGGGGCACTATTCAGCCTACCACAGGGAAAAATGCAAACACAGTCATAATTTAGGCAATGGACACATTAAGAGCACTGCACTGAGTCACACAAATCAGGTTAAGAAGCAATAGGTGATACAAGGGTGCTTTAACATTAAACCCTCCACAAAGCATCTCCTGACTCCCTTCAATAAGCTGTAAGCAATTGTTTTAAGGCTATGTGTTTAAAAGCATGTGCGGCAAAAAAGGGGAAATCTTGATTGAACACCTGCTGTGTGCCATGAACTGTCTGGGCACTGAGGATACAACAGTGAACAACCCAAAGTCTCACCCTTCATGGAGCCTTCATTCCAGCAGAGGGACACTATATGCCATCAAGTCTTCTAGTAACACCAGCAATGTTGCCTTGATTGAAAGTAGTAAGATTCATACATTCTGTATGACTCCAGTATAAAAATCTGGAAAATATTAACAGTATGATTCCCAGGGCACCTGCTTAAAATAGACAAGGCTAGTGCAAAAAAAGTTAGAACTTATTCTAAAAACTAAAATAAAATAAACTTACACCTGAAGACATGGGTTTTGTTTTTGTTTGTTTGTTTGTTTTTGAGACAGTCTCGCTCTGTCACCCAGGCTGGAGTGCAATGGCACGATCTTTGCTCACTGCAACCTCCACCTCCTGGGTTCAAATGATTCTCTTGTCTCCGCCTCCTGAGTAGCTAGGATTACAGGCGCATGCTGCCACACCTGGCTAATTTTTTGTATTTTAGTAGAGACAGGATTTCACCATGTTGCCCAGGCTGATCTCGAACTCCTGAGCTCAGGAAATCTACCCTCCTCGGCCTTGCAAAGTGCTAGGATTACAGGCATGAGCTACCACGCCCAGCTGAAGACATGGGTTTCTTAATACCCTAGCCAAGGATAGAAAAGAAAATTTGGAAAAGATGAATGAATTCCAGAGACCATTAATAGTGGGCCGCAGATTAGATAGACTACATTATGAAGAAGGGAAGCTATTTTTTTTTCAATCATATAACTCAGTTTAAGGCACAAAAAGATTCCTAAGATGAAAAACAGAATATTTCATATCAAGGAGTAAGAATGGCCTCATTTTTCTGGTCAAATTTGACATTAACTAAAATAGGAAAAAATGAATCTGTGTCTTCTGATTACGTTAAACTCACATTTCGTTAATTGTTAAACCAAAAAAATGTAGCTACAGGAAAATATGAGAGGCTGATCTAATGGGATGATTAGTTTATTGGTGTGAACTTCTTTTGGTTTATTACTATCCTATTATATTTTCCAATATCCCTTTTCCTCTTTCTCCTTATAGCCTACTTCTTCTGAGCTCCCATCTCTGATTCAGTTCTCCTTGGTTAGGGTTTTCTACTTATCTGTATGAAATTTACTAAAGAAAGGCACTAAGTAGTATCTTGGTTATCCTGTGCGCCTCATCAGGAAATCTTCTGAGTGCCATTGCCTGCTGTTTCCTCTGCCCTCCAAATGTTACATACATTTCTCCCATGCCCAACCCTAACCCAGAATCATACAGTAAAGGAGCATCCTGCACAACTTTTCTTTACATATATAATTTATTCAATATTATTTCCCAAACCTACTACATATAAATTCACATTGTCTCCCTTTTTCTATCCTAATATCCCCCAAATCCTCTAAAGCAGTGATTCTCAAACTTTAGTATATAGAAGAATCACCTAGGAATCTTCCTAAAAGGCAGATTCTAATTCAGTAGGTCCAGGATGGGGCCTGAGGTTCTGCATGTTTAACATATGTCTTTACACAACAAGATTTAATCCTCAGAAATAAAAATGCTGTTGTGAAAATTTTTAAATTGTGTTTCAGGAGCTCCTGAAACGCAATCATATAAATAAGTAAAAGATTTCATATAGATAAGTAAAAAACCCTAAACAAAGAAAATTTAATTGGAGGAGAGAGCTCAAAGAATTAGGGTATTAGGAGAACGAGGAAAAGGGATATCGGAAAACACAGTAGAAAAATAATAAACCGACCGGGCATGGTGGCTCATGCCTGTAATCCCAGCACTTTGGGAGGCCGAGGCGGGTGGATCAGAGGTCAGGAGATCGAGACCATCCTGGCTAACACGGTGAAACCCCCGTCTCTACTAAAAATAAAATAAAATAAAAATTAGCCGGGCGCCTGTAGTCCCAGCTACTCGGGAGGCTGAGGTAGGAGAATGGCGGGAACCCGGGAGTCGGCGCTCACAGTGAGCCGAGATCGCACCACTGCACTCCAGCCTGTGCGACAGAGACAGACTCCATCTCAAAAAAAAAAAAAAAAAAGCAACAATAAACCAAAAGAGTTTCGTACCAAGAAGCTAATCATCCCATTAGGTTACCCCCCAGAGGTGCCTAATAGGCCAGGGATTGGTGGGGAAAACGGAAAATGAAGTAAATGACAGGTTTGGCCTCTGCAGCTACCTTGTCTGCACTACTTTTATCTATTTTAATGTATTAGAATTTCGAGTAACATTTCACTTGCAGAAAAATATAGATGAGTTCCCTGGTAATATGGTTTGGCTGTATCCTCACCAAAATCTCAACTTGAGTTGTATCTCCCAGAATTCCCATATGTTGTGGAAGGGACCCAGGTGGAGGTGATTGAATCAGGGCAGCCAGTGTCTCCCGTGCTAGTCTCGTGATAGTGAATAAGTCTCACGAGATCTGACAGGTTTATCGGGGGTTTCCGCTTTGGCTTCTTCCTCGTTTTCTCTTGCCACCGCGCTGAGAGAAGAGCCTTTCACTTCCCGCCGTGATTCTGAGGCCTCCCCAGCCATGTGGAACTGTAAGTCCCATTAAACCTTTTTTTGTTCCCAGTTTCGGGTATGTCTTTATCAGCAGTGTGAAAACGGACTAATACACCTGGTTTAACGACAACAACACAGTTTGAAAATCTTTTGAGTTTCAGTGACGATGAGCTTAATTACAAAATTATTTTGGCATTGTTTTTGAAGAGAGGAAAATAAATGTTCCAATCAGCATTCTCTGAACTACATTATAAAAGTCTTAGATTGGCGCATTGAGAACATGTGTTCAGTCTGTTCAAGAATACGAAATTGTCCTCAAATATTTTAAATTAATTTTTATTTATTTTTGAGAGAAGGTCTCACTCTGTCACCCAGGCGGGAGTGCAGTGGTGCCATCATAGCTCACTGCAATCTCTAACTCCTGAGTTCAAGCGATCCTCCCACCTCAGCCTCCCAAAGTACTGAGATTACAGGCATAAGCCACCACTCCTGTCTTTCCTCGAATATTTTTAATATATTAACTGAATTCCCTTTATAACTTTAGGTGAAATCACTTTCTCAAGAACTTATTTACCTATGTTTAAATTCAAGTCCACAAACATTCATTGAATACTAAATACGTTAGCATAGGGATGTATTGCCTTAGGGTACAAGGGGCTTCACTCGTGCTTTCTGTCTTTGAAGAGATTTGCTTTCTATTAGGAAGAACAAAATGACTTACTATAAAACACAGTGAGAGGAAACCCATAAAAGTATAAATGTGCAAGAATTCAAATGAGAGATTGTCTCTAGTTGGAATGACCAGGTGGAGTTTAGAATTGGTAATGGAAATAAATCCTCAAAGGATGGATACGAATTCTTCTATCATTAATGAAGAGAAAAAAGTATTTCTGGTGAAAAGCACAGGCTGGATGAAGAATGGAGTCCAGAAAGTTAGAGAAATAGAGGTCCATGGGAAACAAGATGAGTGAGACCGGATTTGGACGGGGAGCCAAGTCCCCATGAATGTTGTGGAACCACTTGTCACAGGAGTTCAGTCTTAATTGTGGGAGGAGCTGGGAAAATGAAGATCCAGAAGAGGGAGTTGGAGGATCAGAAAAGACACTCAGCAGTCCATTTAAGAACCCATGTCCAGCACAGCAAATGGGACTGGGAAGCAGAGCTTATAGGGAGGTGTATAGGCAGCTGTTGTCATTGTGAAGCTAGCACATCTGAGAGTGCACAAACATCTGAAGACTGCCCAGAGGCTGATGTTGGTCAACAGGACCAACAGTTGAGCTGGATACAAATCAGAAGAAAGCCAGAGCAAGTGGGAACCCACTAGGCACCTCTACATCTGTTCATTGCCTTATCCGACCAAAACCACCTTCAGAGAGTAATGGCCACTACTTCACTTCTGCTTTTTGATTCTCAAATGAGTTCTTCATAAGCCACACAGGGCGACTTATCCTGGGAAATATAGTGCCCAACTTAAATGAGTCAGCGCGAACAAGCCACCACACAAGTTGTCCTGTTTAAGAGATGTAAGATGCATATGTGAATGTGCTGAAGATCAATTTGGTTAAGGTATCAGGGAACGTGACAGTGACCATGACTTCCATGGTGTAAAGTTGATAATCAAGGGAATCATCTCTAGTGAGGTGGGAGTGAGGTTTATTTTTGCAGGTTCGGGATGAAAAGTCTGAGACTGACCCAAAATTATCCAGTCCAGCATAAGAAAATATTCCTTGACAGGATGTCCTAATCCATGCAGCCATGAGAGGGTTTTATTTAGATGAGAGAGAGAGACAGAGCTCTATAACAGTGCCTTCCAACTCCTGTGTCAAAGAAGCCATTGTACTGGTATATGGAAAAGAGTTCAGGTATGCTGAGATACTCATCCTCCAAGCCTGCAGGGCAGCATGGTCGCAGTCAGAGCTCCTAGACCAGCTGCCTTGGGCAATGAGCATTTCTGTCCAGGGCTGAAGGCAGTGAGCATACTGGGTTACATTTATTTCTTGCTGCTTCCCCACCATGCACTCGGCACAGTGCGTGGTACTCTAGCACCTGGGCATCTCTTCCAGCAGCCATCTGCAGCATGAATTGCTGTTCATAATGGACAAGGCGCCTACAGAGCTGCTGAAGGAGTGCATGTTCCGGATGCCCAAGGAGCTCAGCAGGCAGCTGTAAGTATACTAGCAGGAGGTAAGAATGGCAGGAGGCCAGGGAGACAAAGTTTTTGGCAGGCACCACCCAAGGAGTAGCTCTGAATTTCTGCCTTCAGTATTTGTAACACATGTGGGTTTGTGACTAACTTGTTCCTTTTCTGATTTCAACCAGCTTCAGGTGCACCTACATTCTGACAATGCACCTACATTCTGAAAATTAGAGCCTTGTCATTATTTTAAAATTGTGACGTAAAAAATTTCATGTGGATTCAAAATCTATTAACATTAAAGATAATTTCAAAGTTTCATCTCTGAGGGAGAAAATGGGGGCTTCTTTAAATGCAGTTTCAGCTGTTACAAACACTTGAATGGCTGAAAAAATGGTTTTTATTTTTTAAATTACGTGGCTATGTGAACAAAATTTCTTTGATGGTAGCTATAAACAAAGTAATCATCATCTGAAATCATTAATAAGGAATTTACTGTAGCCATGGAGAACATAAGACTTAATAATAAAATGTTACGTTCATGGAAGCAAGTATGAGTTTGTTTTTGTTTTTTTGCAAGTGCAATACAAATGTTTTATTTATGACTTCTAATTAAAATCACAGTAAATTACTAAAAAGTCTTACATATAATCCTAACATTAATAATTAAGCAAGATACAGCCATCTTGACATTTCTGATGATAGTACAATAAAGTCAAAATAATTGGTTTTCCTTTGGGAGAAAAAACAACAGAAATAAATCTGGGAAGGTGAAATCAGGGTCTTAGCTGTTACATTCTTTTTACTTTCATTGTGAGTAATTTTACCTTTCTTTTCTACTGCAAATGATGGTCCACTCTCCCACAAATAAAAGCATCATAGAAAAAAGAAAACTCTTAAAATATCATGAACTGAAAAGTGAATATTTTTTCTCACTCTCCAGCATCTTTGTGGGTTTCCTGAATGATAACATTTTAGTTCTTGGCTTTAAGTCCCGATTATTAATCCCTGTAAGGCAGTACTTAGAGGAGAGAAGCAAGGGCAATTTGCAGCAAAGAGATGTGCACCAGGAAGTATTGGCAGAGTACAATGTGGTGAGATTCTAGGACTGTGGGCTTAAACTGCCCTGGAAGCAAGTATGAGTTTTTTATTAAAAACCTTGGAAGATTCTATTTGTAAATTTTAATCATGCTGAATTGGTAACAACTAAAAAGTATACATATCATATAAAATAAATGTAATAAAATTTTTCACTAAGCACCATGGAGATTCCTCCAGATCCCTCCATTTACTCCAGGATATTGTATGATTGTAATTTTCTGGTTTTCTATTTATTTCACAATGTTAAAAATAAAATTGTCATGAGGAACTACTCTTGAAAAGAAAGGTTAGAAATGCACATTTCTTTGGGGTCAGAGACACAAATCTTGTAGCTCTAATTCCATATGTCCCCCTTATATCCCAACATTATCTTAACATTATATCCCAATGGGCTGGCATTATGATGAAGGATATTTACAATTGAGACTCCTGGATGCAGGACTACTCTCCAGCTCCATGTCAGATAAAAAAAAAAAAAAAAAATCACCCAGTGCGAATGATTAGTGATTGGTAACTACTGATTTGTCTTCTCAGTTTATCAATGTTTCTCTGAAAGACTAATTATGTTAACTGAGTTATTTAAAAGTTATAGATTCAAGACTGCATTTTAAGAAGATCAAACTGGCTGAGACTATATATGATGAGGAGAAAAGGGAGGAATGAAAGAAAGGAAGAAAAGTTGTGTGCTGTTGCAATAGTCAGAGGACAATAATGAAGATCTAGCATAAGGCTGTACAGTAGCTGTGGAAAAGAGATTCTTGAGGCACTTTGTAGATAAAATCTTCAGAACTCTTGGGTTTGGGGAGAAACGAACATGAAAGAAGTCAAATATGACTGAAATCTTGATTGTGAGAGGATGGTAAAATAAAGTTAAAGAAGAGAAAAGGAAGAGCTGGTTTAGGGAGGAGAATAATGTATTTGGATCTGGAAATGTTAAATTTGGGTCCTGGGGTACGACAACAATATAAACTGTTCTGCCAAAAAACCAAGATGCTGATTCAGAATATGAGGAGAAATTCCCTCAAATATACAGCTTAATTCTCAAACAGAAGGAGGAACATATTTTTAAATTGTTTTTCCTTAAGTTATTGGGGTACAGGTGGTATTTGGTTACTTGAGTAAGTTCTTTAGTGGTGATTTGTGAGATTTTGGTGCACCCATCACCTAAGCAGTGTACACTGTACCATATTTGTAGTCTTTTCTCTGTCACCTCCCTCCCACTCTTCCCCGCAAATCCCCAAAGTCTGATGTATCATTCTTATGCCTTTGCATCCTCATAGCTTAGCTCCTTCATATCAGTGAGAAAATATGATGTTTGATTTTCCATTCCTGAGTTACTCCACTTAGAATAATAGTCTCCAATCTCATCCAGGTCACTGCAAATCCTATTAATTCATCCCTTTTTATGACTGCATAGTATTCCATCATGTATATATGTACACACACACATACACCACAGTTTCTTTATCCACTTGTTGATTGATGGGCCTTTGAATTGGTTCCACGATTTTGCAATTGTGAATTGTTCTGTTATAAACATGCATGTGCAAGGATCTTTTTCAAATAATGACTTCTTTTCCTCTGGGTAGATACCCAGTAGTGGAATTGCTGGATCAAATCGTAGTTCTACTTTTAGTTCTTTAAGGAATCTCCACATTATTTTCTATAGCAGCTTTACTAGTTTACATTCCCACCAGCAGTGTAAAAGTGTTCTCTGTTTACCACATCCACGCCAACATCTGTTTTTTTAGTTTTTGATTATGGCCATTCTTGAAGGAGTAATGTGGTATCTCATTGTGGTTTTGATTTGCATTTCCCTGATCATTAGTGATGTTGAGCATATTTTCCTATGTTTGTTGGCCATTTGTATATCTTTTGAGAATTGTCTATTGATGTCCTTAGCCCACTTTTTGATGGGATTGTTGGTTTTTTCTTACTGATTTGTTTGAGTTCACTGTAGATTCCAGATATTAGTCCTTTGTCCAGTGTATAGATTGTGAAGATTTTCTCCCACTCTGTGGATTGTCTGTTTACTCTGCTGACTATTCCTTTTGCCATGCAAAAGCTCTTTAGTTTAATTAGGTCCCAGCTATTTATCTTTGTTTTTATTGCATTTGCTTTTGGGTTCTTGGTCATGAAATCCTTGCCTAAGCCAATGTCTGAAGGGTTTTTCCAATGTTATCTTGTGGAATTTTTATAGTTTCAGGTCTTAGGTTTAAGTTCTTAATCCATCTCGAGTTGATTTTTGTATAAGGTGACAGATGAAGATCCAGTCTCATTCTCCTACAGGTGGCTAGCCAATTATCCCAGCACCATTTGTTGAAAAGGTGTCCTTTCCCTGCTTAATGTTTTTGTTTGCTTTGTCAAAGATCAGTTGGCTGCAAGTATTTGGATTTATTTCTGGGTTCTCTATTCTGTTCCATTGGTCTATGTGCCTAATTTTATACCAATACCATGCTGTTTTGGTGACTATGTCTTTATAGTATAGTTTGAAATCACATAGTATGATGCATCCAGATTTGTTCTTTTTGCTTAGTCTTGCTTTGGCTATGTGGGCTCTGTTTTGGTTCCATACAGATTTTAGAACTGTTTTTTCTAACTCTGAAGAATGATGGTGGTATATTGATGGGGATTGCATTGAATTTGTAGATTGTTTTGGCAGTATGGTCACTTTCACAATATTGATTCTACCCATCTATGAGCATGGGATGTGTTTCCATTTGTTGGTGCCGTCTGATTTCTTTCAGCAGCATTTTGTAGTTTTCCTTGTAGAGGTCTTTTGACTCCTTGGTTAGGTATATTACTAAGTATTTTAATTTTTTTGCAGCTATTGTAAAAGGGGTTGAGTTCTTGATTTGATTCTCTGCTTGGTCGCTGTTGGCGTATAGAAGAGCTACTGATTTGTGTACATTAATCTTGTATCTGGAAACTTTGCTGCAATCTTTTATCAGTTATAGGAGCTTTCTGGAGGAGTCCTTAGGGTTTTCAAGGTAAACGATCATATCATCAGCAATCAGTGACAGTTTGACTTTCCTCTTTACTGATTTGGATGCCCTTTATGTCTTTCTCTTGTCTGATTGCTCTGGCTAGGACTTCCAGTACTATGTTGAACAGGAGTGGTAAGAGTGGGCATTTTTGTCTTATTCCAGTTCTTAGAGGGAATGCTTTCAACTTGTCCCCATTCAGTATTATGTTGGCTGTGGGTTTGTCATAGATGACTTTTATTACATTAAGGAATGTCTCTTGTATGCCGATTTTGCTGAGAGTTTTAATCACAAAGTGATGCTGGATTTTGTCAAATGCTTTTTCTGCATCTATTGAAATGATAATGTGATTTTTTGTTTTTAATTCTGTTTATGTGGTGTATCACATTTATTGACTTGCATATGTTAAACCATCCCTACAACCATGGTATGAAACTCACTTGATCATGGTGGATTATCTTTTTGATATGTTGTTGGATTTGGTTAGCTAGTATTTTGTTAAGGATTTTAGCATCTATGTTCACCAAGGATATGGGTTTGTTGTTTTCTCTTTTGGTTATGTTCTTTCCTGGTTTTGGTATTAGGGTAATGCTGACTTCACACAATGATTTAGGGAAGGTTCCTTCTTTCTCTATCTTGTGGAATAGTGTCAAAAGAATTGGTACCAATTCTCCTTTGAATGTCTGGTAGAATTTTGCTGTGAATCCATCTAGTCTTGGACTGTTTTTGTTGGTAATTTTTTTTTTTTTTTTTTTTGAGATGGAGTCTCACTCTGTCACCCAGGCTGGAGTACAGTGGCATGATCTTGGCTCACTGCAACCTCTTCCTCCCAGGTTCAAGCAGTTCTCCTGTCTCAGCCTCTCGAGTTGCTGAGACTACAGGAGCCCACCAGCACACCCAGCTAATTTTTGTATTTTCAGTAGAGACGGGGTTTCACCATATTGGTCAGGCTGGTCTCAAACTCCTGACCTCAGGTGATCTGCCCGCCTTGGCCTCCCAAATTGCTGGGATTACAGGTATGAGCCAACATGCCCAGCTGGTAATTTTTAAATTACTGTTCCAATCTTGCTGCTTGTTATTGGTCTATTGTATTTTTCCAAGAATTTATCCATCTCTTCTAGGTTTTCTAGTTTACGTGCATAAAGGTGTTCATAGTAGCCTTGAATGATCTTTTGTATATCAGTGGTGTCAGTTGTAATATCTCCTGTTTTATCTCTTAGTGAGGTTATTTGGATTTTCTCTCTTCATGGTTAATCTTTCCAATGATCTATCAATTTTATTTATCTTTTCAAAGCACCAGCTTTTTGTTTCATTTATCTTTTGTATTTTTTTTTGTTTGTTTCAATTTCATTTAGTTCTGCTCTGATCTTGGTTATTTCCTTTCTTCTGCTGGATTTAGGTTTGGTTTGTTCTTATTTCTCTAGTTCCTTGAGGTGTGACCTTAGAGTGTCAGCTTGTGCTCATTCAGTCTTTTTGATTTAGGCGTTTAGGGTTATGAACTTTCTTCTTAGCACTGCCTTTGCTGTATCCCAGAGATTTTGATAGGCAGTGTCATTATTGTCTTTCAGTTTGAATAATTTTTTAATTTCCATCTTGATTTTGTTTTTGACCCAATGCTCATTCAGGAGCAGGTTATTTAATTTCCATGTGTTTGCATGGTTTTGAAGGTTCCTTTTGCAGTTGATTTCCAGTTTTATTCCACTGTGGTCTGAGAGAGTGCTTGATATAATTTCAATTTTCTTAAATTTATTGAGGCTCATTTTATGGCCTATCACATAGTCTGTCTTGGAAAAAGTTCCACACACTGTTGAATAGAATGTGTATTCTGCATTTGTTGAATTAAATTTTCTGTATATATCTGTTAAGTCCATTTGTTCCAAGGTATAGTTCAAATCCATTGTTTCTTTGTTGACTTTCTGTCTTGATGACCTGTTAGTGCTGTCAGTGGCGTATTGAAGTCCCTCACTATTATTGTGTTGCTGTCTATCTCATTTCTTAGGTCTGTTATTAAATGTTTTCTAAATTTGGGAGCCCCAGTATTAGGTGCATATATGTTTGGGATTGTGATATTTTCCTGTTGGACAAGGCCTTTTAACTTTATATAATGTCCCTCTTTGTCTCTTTTAACTGCTATCGCTTTAAAGTTTGTTTTGTCTGATATAAGGATAGCTACCCTTGCTTACTTTTGGTGTCCATTTGCATGAAATGCCTTTTCCCACCCCTTTAAGTTTACCTGAGTCCTTATATGTTAGGTGAGTCTCCTGAAGGCAGCAGATGGTTTGTTGATGAGTTCTTATCCATTCCACGGTTCTGTATCTTCTAAGTGGAGCATTTAAGTCAGTTACATTCAATGCTAGTGAGGTACCATTGCATTAATTGTGCTCTTTGTTGCCTGTTACTTTGGGTTTTTTTGTTTTTTGTTTGGCTTTTTAACTTGTATTTTTGTTTTATAGGTCCTACGTGATTTATGCTTTAAAGAGGTTCTGTTTTGATGTGTTTCCAGGATTTGTTTCAAGATTTAGAGCTCCTTTTAGCAGTTCTTATAATGGTGGCTTAGTAATGGCAAATTATCTTGGCATTTGTCTGAAAAAGACTGTATCGTTCCTTCATATATGAGGCTTAGTTTCACTGGATACAAAATTCTTGGCTGATAATTGTTTTGTTTGAGGAGGCCGAAGATAGGGCCTCAATCCCTTCTAGCTTGTAGGGTTTCTGCTAAGAAATCTGCTGTTAATCTGATAGGATTTCCTTTATAGGTCACCTGGTGCTTCTGTCTCACAGCTCTTAAGATTCTTTCCTTCATCTTCACTTTGGATATCCTGATGACAATATGCCTAGGCAAAGATCTTTTTGCAATGAATTTCCCAGGTATTCTTTGTGCTTCTTGTGTTTGGATGTTTGGGTCTCTAGTAAGACTGGGGAAGTTTTCCTCAATTATTCCCCCAAATATGTTTTCCAAAGTTTTAGAATCTCTTCTTCCTCAGGAACACTGATTATTTTTAGTTTGGTCATTTAATATAATCCCAGACTTCTTGGAGGCTTTCTTCATATTTTCTTATTCTTTTTTCTTTGCCTTTTTTGAATTGGGTTAATTTGAAGACCTCGTGTTCGCACTCTGAATTTCTTTCTTCTACTTGTTCAGTTCTATTATTGAGACTTTCCTGAGCATTTCGCATTTCTAAAACTGTGTCCAAAGTTTTCTGAATTTTTGACTGTCTTTTTCTTTAAGCTATCTATTTCCTTGAATATTTCTCTCTTCACTTCTTGTATTAGTTTTTGAATTTCCTTGCATTGGGCTTCACCTTTCTCTGGTCCCACCCCGATTAGCTTAATAACTAACCTCCTGAATTCTTTTTCAGGTAAATCAAGGATTTCTTCTTGGTTTGGATCCATTGCTGGTGAACTTGTGTGATTTTTGGGGAGTGTTGAAGAGCTTTGTTTTGTCATGTTACCAGGTTGGTTTTCTGGTTCCTTCTCATTTGGGTAGGCTCTGTCAGAGGGAAGGTCTAGGGCTGAAGGTCATTGTTCAGATTCTTTTGTCCCATGGGGCGTTCCCTTGATGTCGTACTCTCCCCCTTTTCCTATGGATGTGGCTTCCTCTGAGCTGAATTGCAGTGATTGTTGCCTCTCTTCTGGGTCTAACTACCCAGCTCTGGGTTGATACTGGAGGTTGTCTGCACAGAGTTCTGTGATGTGAACCATCTGTGGGGCTCTCAGCTGTGGATACCAGTGCCTGTTCCAGTGGAGGTGGTCAGTAGCGGGGATAAATGGACTCTGTGAGGGTTCTTAGCTTTGGTGGTTTAATGCTCTATTTTTGTGCTAGTTGGCCTGCTGCTAGGAGGTGGCGCTTTGCAGAGAACATCAGCTATGGTAGTATGGGGAGGAACCTGTGGTGGGTGGGGTCCTAGATCTCCCGAGAGTATATATGCCCTGTGTCTTCCGCTACCAGGGTGAGTAGGGAAGGACCATCAGGTGGGGGTAGGGCTAGGAGAGTCTGAGCTCAGACTCTCTTTGGGTCTTGCTGTGGCTGCTGTGGGGGATGGGGATGAGATTCCCAGGTCACTGGAGTTGCGTACCTAGGAAGGTTATGGCTGCCTCTGCTGAATCATGCAGGTTGTCAGGGAAGTAGAGGAAAGCTGGTAGTCACAGGCTCACCCAGCTGCCACACAAACCAAAGGGTGGGTCTCACTCCCACCATGCCTCCCATAACAGTCTCTGGTCCGTTTTCGGGTGGAGAGATACAGGTTTGAAAACCTGCCCCTGGCCACCTTACCTCGCGGCTGCGAAAGAAAAGGGCTTGGTTCTTCCCCCTCCCATGGAGTCTGCACACTGGATTTGTGCCCTCACCCAAGTCCTGGCCAGGAGACTTCTCACCCCACTCAAATTGTTACAAAGTTTGGCTAGAGATTTGCTTCTCCCTGTGGAGTTTTACCCCCTGGTCTTCTCCCACTGGATCCCTGTGGTGCCAGGCAGGAATAGGCTGTTAGGGGACCCAGCGAGCTCCCAGCGCCTTTCTGCTGCTTCTCCTACCCCTGTATTTCACTTGGCTCTTTAAATTGACTCAGCTCCAGATAAAGTCAGAAACTTCTCCCACAAATAGACCTTCAGCTCCTCCGGTGGGAGTGTGTGTTTGGGAGAGGAAGGTCTCCCTTTCCCACTTCCGTGGTTGGGGCAGTCAGTTTTTAGAGGCTCTCCCAGGTCCTGCAGGAGCCGTCTGCTTCCTTCAGAGGCTCTGTGGGTCCTCTGGGGATTGCTGGTTTTTTCTTGCAGTAGATCTGGAGCTGAAATTCATGATGCGAGCCCCCACACACTGCTCTGTCTGGAGTTGCAATCTAGTCCTGCCTCCCATCCACCATGATGATCAACAGACCAAAAGGAGGAACATATTCAGTTGGTAGCAAATAAGAGTAATTCAGGCAACAGTAATTCAGATATAGATTTTTGAGATTCAATAAGTGTTTTCATGTTTTGTGCTCTTCTTCTGTATGGGTTTATAGATGTTCTTAACTTCCGAGACTGTATCCCTAGCCTAATCTTGAGAATTACCTAATTCATGCAGCTATGAAATGGTTTTATTTAAGAGCAGGAACTCTATAGCAGTGCCATTCAACTCCTGTGTCAAAGCAAGCCTTGTACTGGTGTATGGGAAGGGGTTCAGGTATGCTGAGATATTCATCCCCCAAGCCTGCAGGGCAGCATGGTCACATTCAGAGCTCCTAGACCAGTTGCCTTGGGCAGTGAGCCTTTCTGTCCAGGACTGAAGGCAGTGAGCATACTGGGCTACATTTATTTCTTGCTGCTTCCCTATCATGCATTCAGCACAGTGCCCAACACTCCAGCACCTGGGCATCAAGAAATTTGTTGGACCAATCACATGCTTTCAATAAATGTTTTTCATGCCTTAAATCTTTTCCACTTGTAGTATTTTCTTTAAACTATTATTCCTTTGAAATGTAGCAAAAATCCAAAGTAATATTAGCTCTGAACAAATAACACAGCACTAAGATGGAAAAAATGTATTCGTAAGTCTTTTTATAAAATACCTCTATCAAGCCATGCCTCTGTGAACTGAGAAATAAACAGTATGTTAGCTTCTATATCACAGACAAACTTGAAAATAATTCACTCTCCTGCTGAAGATTAGTGATTGGAAAAATGGTAAAAAAAAAAAAAAAAAAATTGTTAAAACTTTTTATTTCATTGCAAATATGATAAGTAAATGTGAACAAACATCTCAGCAGTGCAAAACTTTATTTCTTCTCGATGAAATGATTATAATGGCATAGAGAGAAGTATCTTTAAAAATGCATCCTTGATCCGGGCAAATGAGTGCATTGAGGCAAAATATCATGATTCCTATTAAAGCCTTTTCTCTCTAGAGCCTTACACCATCATAGAGAAAAATGAAGGTAAATTTCTCATGAATTGCAGATAAATTACATATTCTATGAGTCATAAAAGAAGCAAGCAAACTTCATTGTTTAGTTGAAATTATAGACTGATCATTACAATCTTCTTCATGCATTATACTATTCAGAGGGATAACCATGCTTTCTTTATTAAAAAATGTGGAACAAGATAAAATATTACCCTCTGTGACTATGTAATAGTTTTGCCACTTTTAATTAACTATTGAAGTAGGTCATAGACCTGGAGGAAACAGGGGAGGAGGCCGATAACTTTAAATTTAATCTATTTTGTTTAGTATATGATTTTCACCAGAAAAGTAAAATCAATTAAAAATATTAAAAGTTTTTGCATTTTACATTTAGAAGGAGACTGGAGGTAGGGGAAGGGTATAACCTACTGTTTCACTGTTTATTAAGTTACAATTTGCATAAAATAAATTGCACAGATTTGAAATTTGTTGCATTTTGAGAAATGTATACACCCATATAACTGAAAAATATACCCATATAACTGTACTCGAAAGGGCCCTTACATTTGCTATTACTGCTGTATTGAAATTCTTAATAATTTTATCATTGAACTTGTGTTTTATAAATTGAGTCTGATTGGACAATGGAGAAATGGGTGTGTCTGCTGTTCCTTGCCATACCATTCACATATGGCCTTTACAATACTCCATCAAGACAGAATTCCAGGAGACAAATGATAGATGGGAGTTCATTGAGACTCAAAGTGAGCTAAGCATGTTGCCTCTGTGAATAAGTATGGGTGCCAATAGCCTCAGAAGTCACACATTCTATTCCAAGCAGAATTTCTTTCAAACACAGAAAAAAGGCAATGATTTTCTTTAAAAAAAAAAAAAAAACTCCTACTTAGGAACCCTGTCATATACTTTGCTCCTTGTGTTCTTTGCCTGTATTGGCCAACCACTTATGTTGGAAATGATGCTATAAAAGGAAAGGAAAGATAGGGCAAATGTAACCCGTATTTCCTTTTCTCTTCAGACCTTACCTACTCATCACTAAGCCACCTGTAGAGAAAGTTAGTAGAATGTTCATGTATCAAGAAGTGAAATAAAAACAGTAGAATTAGTTTTGTATGGTGTTTCCACTGTTTGAATAAGAACAAAATACATATGCATGTATGAACTACATGATATGTGCTGTGTTCTGGATACTTGTGTCCCCCCAAAATGTTGAAACTTAATCTCCAGTGCAGTGGTCTTGGGAAGTGGGGCAACTGGAAGGTGATTAGGTCTTGAAGGCTAAGACCTCATGAATGCGATTATTACCCTTAAAAAAGAGGCCTGAGAAAGCTTGTTTGTCTCTTCTGCCACATCAGGACACATCTAGAAGATGTCATCTTTGAAGCAGAGAGAAAACCCTCTCCAGGTACCAAATCTGCTGGCACCTTGATCTTGGATTCCCAGCCTCCAGAACTGTGAGCAATAAATTTCTATTGTTTACAAATTACCTAGTTAAAGGTATTTTGTTATAGCAGCCTGAATGGAGTAAGACAATATGAATTGTGTAAGTTCAGTTATTCTGCATAAAAGTTAAATGTTATATATTTGCATGTAAAACTTATGTTGTACAAAAGATGAACAATAATTTTTACCACTTAAATTTAACAACTTTAATTTTTCCCTTTGTTAGAACAATATTAAATAGCAAGTAAAAATACTATGACATGTCAAGAGAGAAACTGTGAAAGAAAGAAAAGGCTTTTATCCTAGTACTTAAAGGCACTTTTTTCCATTTTTGCACATTTTTGTTTTGCACTGAGCTACACAAATTATGTGGCCACTTTGCTGCATGCAAGAATGAAATTCTTACAGTGTTGCTTTATTATATAGTTTTTCGCTACACATAAAACTGTTATGTGGTTTATCCATGTTATATAGCATCAGTTCATTCCTTTGTATTGAATAGCATTCCATTGCATAACTATATACTCCCCCTTTGATAGTCATATTATTTCAAGTTCAGAGATATTGAGAATAAAGCTGCTATGAGCACGCTTCTAAAAGTCTGTTTGTGGATATTTTTAAATGTTACATGAATATGTATTTATAATTTTAAATAAATGCATGAATGGGATGATATTATTCATACAAGTTTAAAACATTATTTTAAAAATCTTTTCCTATTTTTAAAATTTTTATTTACTCACCTATACCCTTGTCATCCCTACACTCCAACCCACATCACATACACCCTCGAGGTACTGATATTCAGTTAGAATTTATCATTCATATTTTTCATGTTTCTGTAAGACATGCAAATATATAAACATACACAGATGTCACATATACACATATTAACATGCATGTATGCACGTGTATACATCTAGCATGTATGTGATAACACCTAGGAAAAATAATAGCCATCTCAATACACATATTTCTTGCTTTTTAAACTCAACAACAGCTCCTGAAAATTTTACTATGTCCACTAGTATAGCTAACATTCCATTTTGATGAACATTTACTTTTGCTTATTTACCTACTTATGTATTCATTTATTCTGTTCATTTGCTTATTTATTTTTATCACAACAAATGATGCAGCAATAGAAATCTTTGGAAATATATTCTTATGCTGAGGCTTATAATTCCATGGGATGTTTTTCAAGTGAAGGACCACTGGGTTAAAATGCGCGTGTGTGTGTGTGTGTGTGTGTGTGTATGTATGTTTTAATTTTAATAGATGTTTCCCTGTTGCTTTTTCAAAAAGTTACCAAATAAATATTTTTATAAGTATGTTTGAGAATTCATATTTTAAAATTCACGTTCCCTGTATCCCTGAAGCAGCTGGTATTAACAGCCTTTTTAATTTTAGCCAGTCTGATAGATGGAAAATGATATTTATTTGTGAATTTAAATTTGCCCTTTCCTGATTATTAGTGAGCTTGGTCTTCCTCTCAGCTTTTCTTGGTCATTTGGATTTACTCTTTTATTAATTGCCTAAATAAGTTTGTCATATTGTTTGTTATGTTTTCTATTTGTTATATTAATTGAAAAGTGTATTGTTATTTGTTTTGTGAATTGTGTTTTTTGCCATAAATTTTTCATGTGTTTTAGTAAAATATATCTACCTCTATTTGTGTAGTTTCTAAGTTTCTAGACTTGCGTAGGAAGGTCTTCCACAAACCTAGACTGCATGTAGCCTAGATTTTAATGTGGGAGTGTTATCTTATTTCTTACTCTTATAAATTTATTATATAATTAATGTCCAATTATATCAGAGCCACTTATTAAATAATTCACTCTCTGTTCCTGAAACAATAGCTTTGTCACTTACTAAATTTATTCTTAAGTATTTCACAGCTTTATTACTATTATAATTTATTATAACTTTTTTTTTTTTCTTTTTTTGAGACGAAGTCTCACTCTGTTGCCCAGGCTGGAGTGCAGTGGTGCAATCTTGGCTCACTGCAACCTCCACCTCCCGGGTTCAAGCAATTCTCCTGCCTCAGCCTCTCAAGTAGTTGGGATTACAGGTGCCCGCCACCACCCAGCTAATTTTTGTATTTTTAGTAGAGACAGGGTTTCACTGTGTTGGCCAGGCTGGCCTTGAACTCCTGATCTCAAGTATTCCATCCGCCTCAGCTTCCCAAAGTGCTGGGATTACAAGCATGAGCCACTGTACTATTATAATTTTAAAAATTTACTATACAGGGGTTTATTACTAGAGTGGAGAACAATGCTTGTTTTCAAGTTTAGGTAGTATTTAGCCATTTTATCATATTTTCTTTTTAATTCCAGTGGACTTCTTGTCCCACTACCCACATTCATTTTGCCAGAGGTGTATCCATACCATCAACAACAACAAAAGAAACCAGCTGTAGTGCTCCTCTTCCAAAATATATGCCAGCTATTCTTTTCTTTTCTTTCTTCCTTCTCCTACTTTTCTTTCTCCTCCTCCTTGTCTTCTCCTCCTCCTTCTTCAATTATTGAAATTGCTAAAATCACCAAGACAATTGTAAATAACAAGGACAAGTAGTATGGCAATAAAGCATCCCAGCTAACACTTAATTTTAATGGAAATGAAATTAGTTTTGCTATTTCAAGTAATACTCATTTGTTTAGCAAATAGTATGAATCGCCTTAAGATAATTTCCCTTCTATTTTCATTTTATTTTGTTAGGAGTAGCTATTAAATTATATCAAATTATTTTTAGGTTATTATTGATAGGATCATATTGATATTTTTGAAATTTGTAAATATAATACATTATTCTAATAGGTTTTTCCTCTGAAAATGTAATAAACCCACATGGAACTTGTTTTTTATTCATTTTCTTTGTTGCTGGGGTCAATATGACACTTTTTTTTTGAGATGAGGATCTCGCTATGTTGACTAGGCTGGTCTCAAACTCCTGGCCTCATGCAGTCCTCCCACCTTGGCCTCCCAAAGTGCTGGGATTACAAGCATGAGCCACCATGCCTGACTATGCCATATTTTTAACAGAATTTTTTACTAATATATTTATATATTACAAATATATTCATAAATTTAATATCTTTTGTGTCCTTTACTCAGTTCTTCTCAATAGTAACATCTTGTAAAACAAGATCACAACCAGGACATTAACATGGATACAGCCAAGGTACAGAACGTTTCCATCACCACAGGGATTCTTTATGTTGCCCTTTTATAAACATATCATTTCCCACCTGTCCTCACCCGCTTTGTAGCCCCTGCCACTAACCTATTCTCCATTTCTATAATTTTTGCCACTTCAAGAATGGCATATAAATGGAATCATACAGTATGTAATCTTTCAGGGTTAGTCTTATTCACTCAGCACAATTCCCTAGAGATTCATCCAGGTTCTTGCATGTATCAATAATTTATTCCTTTTTATTGCTAAGTAGTATTCCACGGCATAGATATACCACAGGTTGTTTAACCATTCACCCACTGAAATACAGCTGGGTTATTTCCAGTTTGGGCCTGTCACAAATAAAGCTGCAATAAATATGTATGTGCAAATCTTTACATGACCGTACATCTTCATTTCTCTAGAATAAATACCCAGGAGTGCAATTGCTGGGTCATATAGTAGTTGTATGTTTCATTTTGCCACGTTGCCAAACTGTTTTCCAGAGTGATGTGCCACTTGGCATTCCCATCAGCAATATATGAGTGATTCAGTTCCTCTGCATCCTTGCCAGCATATTGAGTTGTCACTGTTTTTTATTTTAGTCATTCTGATGGGTTTGTAATTATATCTCATTATAGTTTTAATTTGCATATTCCTAATGGCTAATGACGTTGAACATCCTTTCATGTGCTTATTTGCTATCTATATATCCTCTGCTGAAATGTCTCTTCCTGTTTGTCATTTTTTAATTGTATTGTTTCTCTTGAGAGTTCTTTATATATTCCAGATGTATCTCTTGTATACTCCTTTGTAGGATATGTGGTTTTCAAACAAGTGTTGAATTTTATCAAACATGTTTTCAGCATTGATGGATATAATCATATGATTTTTAGGGCTATGGTTGAAGAATTGCAGCATTAGTTTCTTTGCTGTCAGCTACGGGCTTCCCATAGCTCCTAGACACCTCTCTCTGGTTCTTGCACATGGACTCCTACATCTTAGAACTAGCAATGAATGGTACATCAGATCCTTTTATGCCCAGAATCTCTCTGGCTTCTTTTTCTGCTATATCTCACTGACTCCAGCTACAGAAAAATTATCTCCTTTTATCAGCTCCTGTTATTAAATTGGGCTCACTTAGATAATCTAGGATAATCTCTCTATTTTAGGCCCTTAACCTTAATTGTACCCTCAAACTCCCTTTTGCCATGTAACAACATATTCACTGGTTCTAGGCATAGCAGCATAGATGTCTGGAGTGCTATTCTACCCACAATAGTCTCCAGCTTTCCATTGATTTCTAGTATTTGTCCCATTACGTGATTCATAGTGCACAATGTGCCAAGCACTGTGCTAAAACTTTTATGGCCATTAATTCACATTTCTTAATAAAAATTCTATTGTGGAGGTACTATTATCCTTTCTATTTTTACAGATGAGAGAAACTGAGACACAGAAAGGGTAAGAAAATCTTCTAAGATCTTATAGCTGATATGTGGCAGAATCAGAATTAGAACCTAGGCCAAATGACTCCAAAGTCTTCATTCTTAGCATTTCATTATATTGCTGCCTTATAATTTTCCATTTGATATTTTCTTTGACCCAGTGGTTATGTTCATATGTAATAGGTTCCAGAGGACGTATAGTCCCTGCCACAATATTCTAATTAAATTTTTGTATTTGTCATTATATAATTTCTCAGTTTACTTTGTTTACCGCTTTTAGCCTGACATTCTTTTCATCTGACATCAATGTTGTCATTTCTGCCTTCTTTTTGTTTGTATTTTCCTAACATGCCATTCTGCTATTCATTTCCCTTACTTAAAGTATATATTTATAAACTCACATAGTAGGGATTTTATTGGCCCATCTGACAGTCTCTGTCTTTTAATAGATTAATTCAGGTCCATTTACATTAAGAGTAATGACTCATTTTACTAATCTTCTGTATCTAACGTTTTTTCTTATGTTTTTCATGCAATTTATGTTTCCTTTTGTTCTTAGTTCTTATTTTTTTAATTTGTTAAATGTTTTCATTCCAAAGTTTTCTATGTACATTTGGAAGTTCTACTAATTTCTAACATTTCTTTAATGATTACTATCCATTTCCCTACACTCATTACCAGATACCTATTTCTCTACTACTGTTTGTAAACAAGATACTACCTTTCTCTCTTTTTTTTTTTTTTTTTTTTTTTTTTTTTGAGACGGAGTCTCGCTCTACCGCCCAGGCTGGAGTGCAGTGGCCGGATCTCAGCTCACTGCAAGCTCCGCCTCCCGGGTTCACGCCATTCTCCTGCCTCAGCCTCCCGTGTAGCTGGGACTACAGGCGCCCGCCACCTCGCCCGGCTAGTTTTTTGTATTTTTTAGTAGAGACGGGGTTTCACCGTGTTAGCCAGGATGGTCTCGATCTCCTGACCTAGTGATCCTCCCGTCTCGGCCTCCCAAAGTGCTGGGATTACAGGCTTGAGCCACCGCGCCCGGCCGATACTACCTTTCTTATCAAGGCATACCTTTTCTGCTACCAAGATGTCATAGAGTACCATGGCTTTCCTTAAAGGGCTAACTCTGCTTCCACTTAAGGTGTAGAACTCCGCAAAAAAAAATGTTGTTTCTACCTAATAACAACAGAAGAAACTAGATAATTTACCAAAACAAAAGTCTTTCTTATGCCCATCAGATATATGAGGACACAAGGCAATCAAGTAAAGTAATTTCCAATGAGTAAGCAGGTCTTAAAAGGAGAGAAGAGACCTGAAAACTGTTTTATCTTTGGCACTGCATGAAAGGATGAGTTAACCATCATAAGAGCAGATAAGAAATCAGCAAAAATTTTAACAAATTCTTAAATACTGATTAGAGACAAGCATGATCACTTAAAATAACTGAAAGCCTCAAACCCAAGGTGATTGCTTACTGACAAGCTCTATTCCACTGGCCTTCACTGAGTGCACACACACAAAAAACTGGGAATGAAGCAGGCACAGTTCAACTCCTGATTATATTGATTCAGCTTTTCACACTGACAGCCCAAAGAATAGGCATCCCCATTTTGGGGCATAAGTTCTATTTATCTCAATCTCTGTTTTTCCCAACACAGGATATCTGCCCTTAAATAAAACATAATGAGATACACAAAAAAGCAAGAAAAAAAACAACCTGTTGTCAACAGAACCAGACTCGGCAATAACCCAGATGTTGAAACCATTAGACAAAGACTTAAAAATAATTATGACTAATATGTTAAAGAATGAAGTGGAAAACATGAACAGCATATTTGAACAGATGAAGAATTTCAAAAAAAATTGAACAAATAAAAATCATTTTAAAAATGCTGGAAATAAAAACATGGTATCAGAGATCTGTGCTGTTCAATATAATACCCACTAATAAATGTGGCTATTTTCTAATCAAAATTTTAATTAAACTAAAATAATATTTAAAATGTGTTGCTTCAATCACACTTGCCACATTTCAAGCCACATGTGGCTAGTAGATGCTGTATTGGACAAGAATTTTTTTCATCAGCCCAAAAGGTTTTATAGGTTAGCACCATTGTAGAAGAAGAAAAAATTTTATAGATTTATCAGTAGACTAGATATAGCTGAGGAAAGAATTGGTATACTTGAAGATATGTCAATAAAAATATCCAAACTGAAATACAAAAACATAACAGTGTAAAAGAACAGAGTGGCTATGATGTATCAAATACTCTGATATACAGGAGATTGGGTATTCAAATGAGGAATAGAGAAAGTACATGGCAGAAGAAACACTTAAACAGTAGCTTAGAATTTTATGATATTAATGAAACACAGCATAGATCCCAGAAGCTCATGAGAACTCCATGCAGAATAAATACAACACACATAGACATTTCCAGATACATCACAATCAAACTGCTGAAAACCAAAGATATACAGAAATTATTGAAAGCGCTGAGAGAAAAAAGAAACATTACATACAAACATGAGAATTATACCAGATTTTTTGTCAAATATTATGCAAGCCAGAAGATAACAAAGGGACATCTTTAAAATAAGAAATGATCAACCCAGAATTCCAAATGAAGTTATAATATGTCTCAGGAAAGCAAAATACAGACAAACAAAAACAAAATTCAATGCCAAGAGACCTATACTAAAAGAAATGCTAACTCAGGTTGTTAAAGTAGAAAAAGTATGCTACTACATGGAAATGTATGTTTACACAAAGAAATAAAGGGTGCTAAAAAGTGATTAAATGGTGAGATTTAAATCCAACCATATCAATAAACACAACAAATACAAATTATAAATATTCCAATTAGAAGGTATAGATGGTCAAATTGGATTATTTAAGAGATTAAGGCCCAACTATCTGTGGTCTACCAAAAACCCACTTTAAATATAAATACACCAGTTCAAAAGAACAAAGAATATATATTAGGCAATGACCTATCAAAACTGGATTATCTATATTAATAACTGACAAAGTAGATTTCTGAACAAGGAATGTTCCAGGGATAAAGAATTATATTACATAATGAGCAAAGGATGAATTTGTCAAGAAACTATAAAAATCATAAGTATTTATGCACCTAATAATAGAACTCCAAAACAAAGCTGATAGAACTAAAAGAAGAATGGGCAAATTCACAATTACAATGGTATTGCAATACTCTTCATAAAATTAATTGATAGATTGACAAAATTGCAAGCATATGAACTGAACCACACTGCCAGAAAACTTAATTCATATTTATAGAAAAATACACCAAACAAAATTAAAATACACATTCTTTTCATGTTTAAATGATGCGTAGCGGCTAAGATATTCTTGGGTTACTGAGATAAATCTCATATTTAAAAGAATTGAAATCATCCAATGATATATGACAATTCACAATGAAATTAAACTAGAACTTAACAGAAAGATATCCAGAAGACCTCCAAATGTTTAAAAATTAAGCAACACACCTCAAAATAACCCATTGGCCAAAGAAGACATCACCAGAAAAATTAGAACACATTTTGAATTCTTTAAAAATGAAAAGACAATATGTTGAAATTTCTAGAATGCAGACAAATCATTTGTTATAGGGTATATGTGTTAAATATTTATATTAAAATAAAATAAATGTCTCAAATGAATAAGCTTTCATCTTAAGAAACTAGAAGAAGAAAAGGAAATTAAAGCAAGCAGAAAGAAGAACGTAATTAAAATAAGAAGTCAATGAAATAGGGGGAAAAAGAGAGAAAAAAAAATGAAGACTTAAGACCTGCAACTGTAAAACTACTACAAGAAAATCTAGGGGAAAAGCTCTATGACTTTGGTCTGAAAAATGATTTTTTGGGTATGACTCAGAAAGCACCAGCAACAAAAGCAAAAATAGACGAATGAGATTACATCAAAATAGCAGTCTTCTGCACAGCAAAGGAAACAATCAACAGAGTGAAGAGATAACCTACAGTATGGAAAAAAATCTCAAACTATACCTCTGATAAGGCATTAATGTCCAAAACTTGTAAGGAACTCAATTCAATAGCAAGAAAGCAAGAAACTCAAATAAAAAGGACCTAAAGAGACATTTCTTGAAAGATCTACAAATGACAAACAGATTCAAGGGCTCAATATCACTAAACATCAGAGAAATGCAAGTCAGAACCTCAATGAGATATTACTTCATATCTCCTAGAATGACCATTATGAAAAAGATGAGAGATAATATGTATTCGAACCATATGAAGAAAAGGGAACACTGGTATACTGCTAATGGAAAGGTAAATTAGTACTGTCATTATGGAAAACAATATCAAGGCTTCCTCAAAAAATTAAAAATTGAACTACCATATGATCCAGCAATCAAAAGATGAAGCTGATCACATGAGGCCAAGCTCTTCCAAGGAACATGCTTAGCTTTCATTTGAAGCAACACCTATTAAAAACTAAAGTTTGAATAACTCTTTCTTGGAATACAAGTTTAAGCAACTGAAAGGGCCCTGACATGATATGGCTGACATAGTCATAACGATATATACATATAAAATTCAGTCGCACACAAAGCAAATTGTGAAGCCTGTCTGAAACACTAGATAGAAAAGGCTTCAGCTAATCATTGGTGCAACTCTATTCCAAGGTATCTGGAAACACATTCCTAAAATCATTCTAAGATTGAAATCATGCAATTGATAACAGACATTAAGATTATGTGATTACAGCTAACATTATACTCTATGGAAAAATTGAAACACTTTCTCCTAAGATCCAGAATAAGACAAGGATGCCCTTTCCTGCAACTTCTATTCAACATAGTATTGGAAGTTCTTACCAGAACAATCAGTCAAGAGAGAGAAATAAAAGCCACCCAAATTGGAAAGGAAAAAGTGAAATTGTCACTGTTTGCTGACAACATGATTTTATATATAGAAAACCCTAAAGATTCTACCAAAAAAAAAGCTGTTCGAACTAATAAATACAGTAAAGTTTCAGGATACGAAATCAACATACAAAAATTAATAGTGCTTCTATACACTAACAACAAACTTTCTGAAAAAGAAATCAAGAGAATAATCCCATTAACAATAGCTACAGAAAAATAAAATACTTAGGAATAAATATAACCAAGGAGATAAAAGATCTGTACACTGAAAACTATAAAACATTAATAATAGAAATCGAAGAAGACACAAATAAATAGATATCTCATGTTCATGAATTCAAAGAATTAATATTGTTAACGTGTCCATACTACCCAAAGAGATCTACAAATTTAATGCAATTCTTAACAAAATTCCAATGGCATTTTTCATAGAAATATTAAAAAACAATCACAAAATTCATATAGAACCAGAAAAAAACAAATAGACAAGGCAATCATGAGCAAAAATAAGCTGGAGGCGTCACACTATCTGATTTGAAACAATACTACAAAGCAATAAAATTAAAACAACACGGTAATGGCATTAAAATAGACTCTGACCAATGGAGCAGAATAGAGAGCTCATAAATGATTGCACCCATTGCAGGCATGTATGGTCAATTGATTTGTGACAAAATTATCAAGAATATACCAATGGGAAAAAGACAGTTTCTTCAATAAATTGTGTCAGGAAAACCAGATATCTATATGCGGAAGAATGAAATTGGACCTTTATCTCATACCATATCCAAAATCAACTCAAAATAGATGAAAGACATAAACATAAGACCTGAAAATGTTAAACTACGGAAGGAAAACATAGGGTAAAAACTATACAACATTGGTTCGGGCAAGGACTTTTTATATTTGACCCTAAAAGTTCAGGCAACAAAAGCAAAAATGACAACTGGAATTAAATCAAAACAAAAAGCTTCTGCACAACAAAGGAAACAATTAACAGAATGAAAAGACACCCAATGGATTAGGAGAAAATATTTGTAAGCCATACATCTGATTAGGAGCTAATATCCAAAATACACAAGGAGCTCAACTCTACAGAAAAAAACAAATAACACAACTAAAAATGGGCTAGGGACCTAAATAGACATTTCTCAATAAACAGCATAAAAATAGCGAACAGATTAAAATTAAAACTTTTAAAAAAGATTGGTCAATTGTTTATGGGTAGTTGTGTACTGAAGTTGCTTGAGGAATCCGTGTTGTAGACACAAGAAGAGAAAACTTCAGGAAGAAAATGATAGTTAATAATAGGTGGCATGGCTGCTGCAGCCAACCCTTATTCTTCTTTGCCCACTGGAGACCTATTGCCCATGAACGAGGCCAATCTCATGGCCACTTATCACAGCAGAAGACTTAGAGTGCAGGCATACTTTGCCTTATTGCACTTCATTTTATTGTGCTCTGCAGATATTGCCCTTTCTACAAATTGAAGGTTTGTGGCAACCCTTTGCTGAGCAAGTCTATCAGTGCCATTTTTCCAACAGCACGTGCTCAAGTTGTATGTCTGTGTCACATTTTGGTAAATCTTGCATTATTTCATCCTTTTTCTTTCTCTTCTGTTTATGTATTTTATTTATTTATTTATTGAGACCCTATCACTCAGGCTGGAGTGCAGTGGCACGATCACTGCAACCTCCAGCTGCTGGGTTCAAGTGATTCTCGTGCCTCGGCCTCCTGAGTAGCTGGGATTACAGGCATGCATCACCATGCCCAGCTAATTTTTGTATTTTTAGTAGAGTCGGGGTTTCGTCATGTTGGCTGGGCTGGGCTGGTCTCAAACTACTGACCTCAAGTGATCTGCTTGCCTTGGCCTCCCAGATTGCCGGGATTACAGGCATGAGTCACTACACTCAGCCTTATGTCTTTATTATTATATCTGTTATGGTGATCTGTGACTAATGATCTTTGATGTTATTATTGTAATTGTTTTGGGGCATCACCAACCACACCCATATAAAACAGCAAACATTGACAAATGTTATGTGTGCTCCACCAATAGACAGCTCCCCCATCTCTCTTCCTCTCCTCAGGCCTCCCTATTCCCTAAGACACAACAATATTGAAATTAGGCTAATTACCCTAAAATAGCTTCTAAGTGTTCAAGTAAAAGGAAGAGTTGCACATCTCTTTAAACCAAAAGCTAGAAATGATTAAGTTTAGTGAGGAAGGCGTTTTGAAAGCTAAGTGAAAAACTAGGCCTCATGCACCAGTTAGCCAAGTTGTGAGTACAAAGGAAACGTTCTTGAAGGAAATTAACAGTACTTCTCTGGTGAACCCATGAATGATAAGAAAGCTGAACAGTCTTATTGCTGATATGAAGAAAGTTTATTGGTCTGGATAGAAGATCAAACCAGTCACAATATTCCCTTAAGCCAAAGCCTAATCTAGAGCAAGGCTCTAACTCTCTTCAAGTCTATGAAGGTTGAGAAGTGAGGAAGCTGCAGAAGTAAAGTTGGAAGCTGGCAGAAACTGGTTCATGAGGTTGAAGGAAAGAAACCATCTCCATAACACAAAAGTGCTAAGTGGAGCCCCAAATGCTGATGGAGAAACTACAGCAAGTTTTCCCAAAGATGTAGCTAAGATGATTGATGAAAGTGACTACACTAAACAACAGATGTTCAATGTAGATGAAACAACCTTCTATTGGGAGAAGAAGCTATGTATAAATTTTATAGCTAGAGAGGAGAAATCAATGTCTGGCTTCAAAGTTTAATCAACAGGCCAACTCTTTTTTAGGGGCTAAGGCAGCTGGTAACTAAGTGGAAGCAAATGCTCATTTATCATTCCCAAAATCATAGGGTTCTTAAGAATTATTCTAAATCTACTTTGCTCATGCTGTCAATGGAATAAAGTCTAGATGACAGGACATCTGTTTACAGCATAGTTTACTAAATATTTTAAGCCTACTCTTGAGACCTACTGCTCAGAAAAAAAGATTTCCTTTGAAGATATTATTGCTCATTGACAATGCCCCTGGTCACCCGTGAGCTCTGATGGAGATGTACAAGGAGATTAATGTTGTTTTCATGCCTGCTAACACAACATTCATTCTGCAGCCCATGGATCAAGAAGTAATTTTGACTTTCAAGTCTTATTACTAAAGAAATACATGTTGTAAGGTTATAGCTACCATAGATAGTGATTCTTCTGATGGATCTGGGCAAACAAAATTTTAAAACCTTCAGGACAGGATTCACCATTCTAGATTTCATTAAAAGCATTTGTGATTCATGACAGGGGGGTCAAAATATCAACATTAACAGAAGTTTTAAGAAGAAGGAGGTGACTCCAGTCCTCATGAGTGACTTTGAGGGGTTCGAGACTCAAAGTGTGGAAGAACCATAGATTTGGTAGAAATAGCAAGAAAACTAGAATTACAGGTGGAGCCTGAAAATGTGACCTGAATTGCTGCAGTCTCATTATGTACCTTGAATAGATGAGGAGTTTCTTATGGATGAGAAAAAAAAGTGATTCTCGGGATAGAATCTACTCCTGGTGAAGATGTTATGAATATTGTTGACATGATGACAAAAGGTTGAGAATATTACGTAAGCTTAATTGATAAAGCAATGACAGAGTTTGAGATAATTGACTCTAATTTTGAAAGGAATTCTACCATAAGTAAAATTCTATTAAATAGCATTGCATGCTGCAGAGAAATCTTTCATGAAATGAAGAATCAATCAATGCAGCAAACTTCATTGTTGTCTTATTTTAAGAAATTGCCACAGCCACCCTAATCTTCAACGACCACCACCCTGATCAGTCAGCAGCCATCGACATCAAGGTAAGACCATCCACCAGCAAAAAGATTACAAATTGCTGAAAGCTCAGGTGATCATTAGCACTTTTTAGCAATAACATGTTTTTATATTAAGATATATACATTTTTATACATAATGTTATTGCACAATTAATGGACTACAGTATAAGAGACACATAACTTTCATATGTTTATATAGTTTGAATACTTGTCCTCTCCAAATCTCATGTTGAAATGTGGTCCCCAATGTTGGAGGTGGGGACCAGCAGGAGGTATTTGAGTCATGGGGCTGGATCCCTTATGAATGGCTTGGTGATCTCCCCAAGGTTATGAGTTCAAACGACATCTTGTTGTTAAAAAAGAGTTTGGCATCTCCCCCGTTTCTCTTGCTCCCTGTCTCACCATGTGTTACACTGCTCCCTTTGCCTTATGCCATGAGTAAAAGTTTCTTGAGGCCTCATCGGAGGCCAAGCAGATGCTGGTGCCATGCTTATATAGCCTGCATAACCATAGTAAACCTCTTTTCTGTATAAATTATCCAGCCTCAGGTACTTTTTCACAGCCACACAAATTGGACTAACACATATGTACTGGGAAACCAAACAAAAAAAAAAATCATGTGACTCATTTTATTGCAATATTTGTTCTACTGCAGTGGTCTGGAACAGAACTTGCAATATTTCCATGATATGCCTATAGTTGGGTAAGAAAACAGAGACTTAGAAATAGATGGCTGGGTGCGGTGGCTCACACCTGTAATCCCAGCACTCTGGGAGGTCAAGGAAGATCGCTTGAGCACAGGAGTTCAAAATCAGCCTGGGCAACATGGCAAAACCCATCTCTACAAAAAATTTAAAAATTAGCTGGGTGTGTGATGCATGCCTATAGTCCCAGCTACTCAGGAGGCTGAGGTGGGAGGATCACTTGAGCCCAGGATGTCAAGGCTGCAGTGAACCAAGATGACACCACTGCACTCCAGCCTGAGTGAGAATGAAACTAGGTCTCAAAAAAAGGGAAAGAGTAAAGGACTCTGCAAACACACAGACACAAACTAGAAACTCTGCCCTGCACCGAGTAAACTTTATTTTTTAAATTTCATTATTATGCATTTGCTTAAAGGTAAATATTCTTTGAGAGAGTTAAATCTATTGGTGTTTTGCCCCATATTGTGAATTATATATGACAGATAAGTATCTTTTAAAAAAAAAAGGAAATCTTTTTTTATAACCTTTTGGTGGTGGGGAGCTTACACATTGGTAACTACATGACTGTTCATTTTGCTGGGCCCCCAAATTAATATGCAAGTGAATATGTAGGAATTGAGGAAGAGCTGAATTGCTTTCTGAAAAAACTAAAATTTGAAAGTCCAGAAAAAAACTGTGGAAGGAAGATTAAAGTTATAAAACTGGGTACTAACAGAGGGAGAGCAAAGGGACAGTGATGGTTTCGTGGCCAAGAATACTTAGGAAAAGAATATTTAAGATATACTTTAGGTTTTTTGCCATAGATATATGCAATGTAACCTCTCTCCTCCAACTCACCTATAATATAGCCTATAAATTCTATATTGCTCACTAATTTTTTTTCAGAAACAAATTATTTGGGGAAAGCTCAAGGCAATGAGGAAACAGCTGACATCTGATTGAGTTATTATTGGGTTGAAAGCTGCAGGAATTAGAGTCTCAAGTGGAGGGCAATCCCAAAATGGCAGAAGTAATTTGAGAGCCTGTGGCCCTTTGAGAAAGAGGAAACACGGGCAGAGTATCACAAGTGGGTACTGTGGTGTCCAGAAGGAAGCGCTGGGACACTGACTATCTGAGGTCTAAGTGAGGGAGCAAGAAGGAGGAAGAGATATCAGAAAAGAAAGTGTTTTGGGTATTGACAGACCATCTTTTAAAAGTGGATCATGCCAAAAATCTAGACATCATTTCTGATTTCTCTTTCTTTCACTCCCTGTTTCGCATTCTAATCTAACTATAATTTCTGTAACCTCTGCCTTCGAAGCATTTTCTGAGTTTCACTATTCATAGCTGCTACAGCCACTGTCCTGGCTGAGGCCATCATCCGTTCATCTCTCTGAGGAACTCAGCAGCAGCTTCCTAACTTTCCTCTCGCTTCACTCTTACCTCTCTCTGGTTTGGGATCGTTTGCCTCCCTCAAAATAACATAAGATCCTTGAAGGCAGGGGATCTGTCCTGCTCACCTCTGCTGCTCCAGTTCCTAGACCAGTGCTTGGCACACAGCAGGTGCTCCATAGCTATTGAGTAAAAGAGTAAGTACTACATTCCAAGTTCAGTGCTGACTGCATTTTACACATCACACTAATTCTCAAAAAACCCTGAAACTACGAAATGACTAAGGTTATAAAACCACAAAAATAGACCCGTAGGACTTCTTTTCACAAGAAAGTGAATTAAATGGACCGAATTTTCTCAATTTTTGTCTTCAATAAGTGGTGCCTAACCAATTGTGCTTACCACCACTGGACACTGTAATGTCTTGTGAGTTTTTTATACCACAAAATTGTATGCTTGGTTACTTTATTTTATATATCAACATTTCATGGTAATGTTGTAAAAACAAAACATTTCATTTCATCTTGTAAAAAAACAAAAATATACTTCTAGGTATTCCACCAGTGGAAAAAGTGAAAGAACAACTGATTTACATTATTCATTTTATTCTCAAAATACCTGCATGGAATTGGTTTTATTTCCTCCATTTTACAGATAAGAAAATTGAGTGTTGAAGATGGTAAGTCATTGGTGGTGTTAAAACAAGGGACTTACATCCATCCACCAGGAAATTATAATACAGAGATACACGATGTCTTTGATGTGCTCCCCTCCCCTTCCCCAAATTAGGCAACAACGTAAGTTCAGGTGGCTCTGATTCAGCACATCATATAGTCAGGGAAATTGAGTTAAATATTTCCTTTTGTAATAGCAAATTTTATTGAGTATCAGTTTCATCTAACATTTAACATAAGCATTTAGGTTTTTCCACCATAATGCAATATACACATTCCTAAAAAGCATCACATTCTGCAAAATTTTATACTAAAACTAACAAGGTTCACGGTGAAGATAGGGTTAGGAGCAGACCATTCACAACTTATGCAGCTTTCTAAGCACAGCATTAATTACTTAAATGTAGCTCATATTAAACATGTGATAAATACCTAATAAAGAAGTGATAGTTTAGATGTAGTTTTCCCACTTCTCAATCATGTAAAAGAAATATAGAAAACACAAGACTTTGCCCTTTTTAAAATGTGGAGTCTGCTTGACTCCAAGAGAGGATGGAGGCTGCTTGCCAAAACTATGTAACAAAGTCAGGAAGAGTCATGGAAACAGTCAACTCCACTCAGATCATGTGGTAAGACTGACCCAAGGGGAAGAGTGGGCAGGCAATTACTCTGCATCACTCACAGCCCTGCATTCCCCCACAACTTGCTGCATCCAGGGCTTCAATATACTTTGTGTTTAGCTACTGGTATTTAATGATGCAAACCATGAACGTGCAGAGAAAAACCTCATATGAACCGATAGTTACTGCATTACTCTGACGGTATCCCCTCCTCATTTACCAATCATGAATGAGCCAATTCACATTATAGAAACACATGTTGTAGCAGAACAAGTGTGTTTCTTCATTTGGAAAATAAAGAAAGCAAGGTATGGAAAGGCTGAAAAACTTGCCTAAGATTAACAACCTGTAAATGCTGCAACCAAGATTTGAACCAAATTCTTAATTGCTTCACTAAACTGCATCTTTTAGTTTTCACAGATGGTTTCAAGAATGAAATCTTCCCTTGCATCAAGGCACACATTATAGGTGCTGAGTAAGTAGTAACTGATAGAATGATTCAAATTTTTTATATACTGATCTATCTTCCATTCTACCCTCAGCTCCATCACTATGGTGATGCATTAGAGGAACTCCTAAAGACCTATTTGTAACAACTGGCTAGAATAGGTGAAAACCTTTCCTGGATCTCCTTCACACATTCTGAATGCAGAGGGGACATTCATTATAGTCAATAGGTGCTCCTGGCTCAGAATAATAATCTAGTAATTTTGTAGATCCAAGAGCAAGATTCCATTATTATAGCAGATCTAATGTAGGGCTTAATAATTCTACAAATGGGTACTCCACAGTCATCCCACATACTCATATGTGGAAGTATCTTCTGATCTAAGTGTAGTAGGATTTATACTCTCTGACTCATTGGATTGGCATTCTTTCAGATCAAGTACCCACTTTCCTGCCAGCAGCAGGAGTTGCTGTTCATCCTTTGCCCCACAAAAATGAGGGCTTGAAAGCGGGAAATCACCTTTCTCCTAGCTGCTTTTCACACCCCCGAAGCATTGTGTCAATCTGAAAGCTAGATGTGCTCCAATATCCCATGCCCTTCTCCCTCCATCTCTGTTGATTTCTCTTTTATGTGTAGGCATAGCATATATTGTAAAAAGAATGAGAAGGAGAATATACAGGGTCATTCATGATAGCCCATGTGTTGGCATATATATATATATATATATATATATATATATATATATATAAATTTTTTTTTTTTTTTTTTGAGATGGAGTTTCACTTTTGTTGGCCAGGCCGGAGTGCAATGGTGCAATCTCCACTCAGCGCAACCTCTGTCTCCCGGGTTCAAGCGATTATCCTGCTTCAGCCTCCCAAGTAGCTGGGATTACAGGCGTGTGCCACCATGCCGAGCTAATTTTTGTATTTTTAGTAGGAACAGGGTTTCGCCATGTTGGTCAGGCTGGTCTCGTACTCCCAACCTCAGGTGATCCACCTGCCTCAGCCTCCCAAAGTGCTGGGATTACAGGCATAAGGCATATTTTGTTTTTAACAAAATATTTGCTACCATGCTAGAGTGCAGTGGTGTGATCTTGGCTCACTGCAACCTTTGCCTCCCAGGTTCAAGCGATTCTCTTGCCTCAGCCTCCCGAGTAGCTGGGATTACAGGTGTGCGCCATCATGCCTGAATAATTTTTGTGTTTTTTAGTAGAGATGGGGTTTCACCATGTTGGCCAGGTTGGTCTGAACTCCTGATCTCAAACGATCTGCCTGCCTTAGCCTCCCAAAGTGCTGGGATTACAGTTGTGAGCCACCATGCCCAGATGCTATATTTTTAATATAGTTAATCAGTTTATTTGCCTGATTAGTTTCTTACTTTAATCTTATATCAAAAAATCATATTTCAGGTTTAAAATGTGTAAAAATACAAAAATTTATACCCATATGTTCATATTAACACTGTAGGATTTCAGTAGTCTAGGAGATATTTGTTTCCATGTTTTAAAAAATAGTCTTTAAAAATGATTTAATTTTCCTATTACAAATATAAATATATGCAAGGTAATACGTGCCTCCTACAAACATCTGAACCATTTCTAACGCTGAAACTCCATTGACATTTACAAAACCAAACAGGTAAAAATGTCCTTGTTAAATTTATGGCTAGATTTACAGTTATGAACTGAATATTTTTAAGAGTTTTTTAATGAAAATTAAAGAATTTCATAACACCTACACACACACCCCACTCTCTATGCCCCGCAACAAAGTTGCTATTAAATGGTCTTCAACTTTTTGGCACTCCCCAGCCTCATATCCATTATTCCAATAGAGGCAGAAAAATGGGTCATAAAAGGCCATACTACTGAGGCTTCTTCCAATTTATAAACATCCTGAGCCATTTCACAAGAGATTGAAAGTTCAAGCAGACAGGTCAGAGGAGTTCAAGACTGGCTACGTGATGCTCTGCATAGTAATTGCAAAATTTCTAAGTTATATCACTTGCAAAGAAACCTCTGAGTCTGTTCAGGGCTGACTTTGAGATTTCATAAGTATGACTAAACATATTTTTAACCGTTTGAGTCCAATTCAGTAGCCATTTTGTATTCATCCTCCAGGGAGGTGGAATAGCATAGTATCTAAGAATATGGGCTTTGGGGACACACTGTCAGTTTATCCACTTGCCAGTATGGTGGGGTTAAGCACACTACTTAATCTCCCCAAGTTTTATATCAATAAAATGAGGAATCAGAGTTGACAATTTGTGTGTAAAACTTTTAGCACAGTGTCTGGCAACAGTAAGCATTCAGTATTATTTATTAGGAGAGCATAAAGCAAGCCACACATCTTTGCCAATATACATAGTGTGTTCAGAATGCAGGTTATCAGAACATTGGAAAGTAACTCTTAGAATCATTCTGCAACTCATCCGTTGCCATGAGTTAGACACAGCCTGAGGAAACTTAGGTTAATCCATATTGAGTGAAACTACAATTCCTCAGATTGATTGAAAATTGCATGAAGGGCAAGCAATGAAAGTTTTACATGCCATAATTTTATTTTCTAAAACTTTCCTTATAATTAGAATTTTTCCACAGAATTATCCAAAGGGCTTGCAATGAATGAGACGTGTCTTTATAACTAAAATACCTGTAATTATATTAAATAGCTCTAAGTGTATAAATAATAGAAACTCTAAATGTATACAAATATTTCAAATATCACTGCAAAAATTAAAACTGATGCACTGGAGACTTTGAACTAGCCATCATCAAACTCATAAGACATCCATCATGCCAGGACATTTAATACTACATAAAATACTATGTCAATAAAATGTGTGAACTTTATTAAAAACTTAGTAAATGTCAAGCTGTGTGCAAGGAATTGAAAAGTGTAACATTAAATCCTAACCTTCAGAGAGTTCATAGTCTAAAAAAGGAAACAAACATATTTTAATATACCTGTTAAGTACTATAATAGATACATATTTGAACAGCCAGGGAAGCCAAAAGATAAATAAGAGGAAACCAGAGTGGAATACAGAGATGGTGGTGGCTAGAAAGGTAACGAGAAGTGGTAATATTTGCACTATACTTTAAAGAATCAATAATAATTTTCCATGCTGGATTTTCCAGATAGATGGCATGCTTGTTACATTGTCTCTTAAACTAGACCAAAACACTCATGTGTAATTTTCAGCATGGCCCAGGAATGCTGCTTCAAAGGTAAACAAAGCTTCTTGACCTCATCTCTCCTTTCACAACAATCACCCATTTATCCCCCAACTTGCCTATCTGTGGACTTCAGTTTTACACCTTGACTTTCCTATCTATCTCTTTCCCCATTTGATATTAGTCTCCTGCTAGATGCTTAATATTTTCTTAGAATCTGGTATACTTACGAAATTTTGCATTTCATTTGTTCTAATCATGAAGAAATTGTCACAATCAATATTTTACAGTTTTTTTCATTTATTTTCTAAATAAAAATACACATAAATATTGATTTAGGTATTTGCATACATACAGGAGAAAGAGGAAAAGAATTTCCTACTTAGAAACAACTACTGTCCAACTTGGGGGAACCATGTTAAAATTAAGACATTTTTGTTCCACTGAACACTTTTGTAGAATAGGTTATATGAAGATGGGCCTAGAGGAACATCAGATTTAATCATGGTGAAATAAATTATGCATTTTGTGTTCTATAAGAAATATAAGAAACAAATATGCATCTATCTTTGATCAAACTAGAGAATTCTACATTTCCAAATCATGAAACAAAAAGGTTACAAAAAGATTTGAAGTCTCAACCTCTATGAAAAACAGTATGAAAATTTTTCGAAGAACTAAAAATAAAACTACCATTTGATCCAGCAATCCCACTACTGGGTATCTACCCAAAGGAAAAGAAATCATTATATCAAAATGACACCTGCACTTCTGTGTTTGTTGCAGCACTATTCACAACAGCAAATAGATAGAATCAGCCTCAGTGTCCAACAATGGATCAATTGATTTTTTTTAAATGTGATACACATACACATACACACACACGATGGAATAATATTACTATTCAGCCATAAAAAAGAATGAGATTGGGTCTTTTGCAGCAACTTGGATGGAACTGAAGTTCATTACCTTAAGTGAAGTGAGCCAGGCACAGAAAGCCAAATATTGCATGTTCTGACTCATCAGTGAGTGTTAAAAAATGTGTACAGGGCCAGGAATGGTGGCTCACACCTATAATCCCGTCACTTTGGGAGGCCGAGGCAGTTGGGTCACCTGAGGTCAGGAGTTCGAGACCAGCCTGACCCACATGGAGAAACCCCATCTCTACTAAAAATACAAAAGTTAGCTGGGCATGGTGGTGCACACCTGTAATCCCAGCTACTCAGGACACTGAGGCAGGAGAATCACTTGAACCCAGGAGGCAGAGGTTGCGGTGAGCCGAGATCATGCTGTTGCACTCCAACCTGGGCTACAAGAGTGGGATTCTGTCTTAAAAAGAAAAAAGATTTTTGTTTCAACCAGTATGGTGGTTCATACCTGCAATCCCAGCACTTTGGGAGGCTGAGGCAGGAGGATCAGTTGAGGTCAGGAGTTCGAGAGAAGCCTAGCCGGTGAAACCCTGTCTCTACTAAAAATATAAAAATTAGCCAGGCATGGTGGTGGGTGCCTGTAATCCCAGTTACTTGGGAGGCTGAAGTGGGAGAATCGCTTGAATCCAGGAGGTGGAGGTTGCAGTGAACTGAGATCCCTCCACTGCACTCCAGCTTGGGCAACAGAGTAAAACTCTGTTTCTAAAAAAGAGAAACCACCTTCTTCAGCCAAACAATTAATGAATTAGTAGATTACTCCAAAAAGATTGGCATTGAGTATTGATGTCACTTTATAGGACCAAGCCTCAAAATAATAGGGGGATTATGGTTAAGAGACAAATATAAGACAAAAATCCTGATAATCTGGAAATAATGTAACAAATGAAAATCATAATTGAAGCAATGAGAAAAGGTAGGAAATAGTATAAATATGTTGATTTCTTCACTTTTCATACCTGAGCATGCATCAAAATATATATTAAAAGCTATTGAATCAAGTAATAAAGATAAAAGTATATTTAAAGTTATAGTAGATACTAAGGAAAATCATAAAATCGATTAAAACTGGCAGTGAAGAAGTATAAAAGGAGGAATTATAACTCATAGCCATGGATATTGTCTAAAGAAATAGTGGATTAAATGTTTTAACTAGTACTGTGAGGTTGTAGACTGAATAGAGTTGACAATAATTTATTATACATGTTCAAACAGCTAGAAGACAGGATTTTGAATGTTCCCAACACAAATGATAATTATTCTAATTTACTCCTTACACGTTGTATACATGTATTGAAATATCACTCTGTACCCCCAAAAAAGTAATTAAAATAAACAAAAGCTTTGGAAAAAACATATTTTAAATAAAGGTTGGGTATAAATGTAAGCACCAGGAAAAAAATATGAAACTGCCAAATTATCAGAAGAAATATGCAAATTAAAATAAACATAGATCAGTTATAAAGATTAAAAAGGAAAATCAAAAGAATCCATAAAAACAGAAACATAAGATAAAGTATTATGGTAGAAGTAAGTGCAATCATCATTAAAATCTAATTCATGCAAATAGGCTGAGCTAATCTATTAAAATGCAAAACATACAAAAGACTCATAAAAAACAAAGTCACTTCCCATCCCACCACCACACAAATTGCAGGTGAATCCAAAACAGATCAAAGATTTAAACATAAAATGAAGTTACAGATAAACTACCAAAAATATGGGAGAATTTTTAATAGTCCAGTATTAAAGTGGGGAGAATCTTGGTAAAACCATAAAAGTTTTAATAAATGTATTTATAGAAAACAAGAACTAAAAAACATTGCTAGTCCACATTGTTAAAATCTAGTCAAAGGATAAATGAAAACTTAGGGAAAAAATCTTCAAAATATGAAATGATAATTTCTACAATTGGAGAGTTCTCCTATACCATAATCTAAGTGTGATGAATTGAATTATTTTTAGAAATATTCCATGCTTCCCTTGTAGGATATACATCCCTGCTCTGTTGAATGTAGATACAGCCACCTTTGCTTTGACCAGTGGAATATCAACAGAATTGACATATGTTGCTTCCAAGCAATATGTAATCTTTTTTGTTTGGCTTCTTTTACTAGACAAAAGAATTTTGAAGTTCCTTCATGTTGTCTCACGTGTCTGTAGTTTTTTCCTTCTTGTTCCTAATTAGTGTTTCATTGGATTACTATACCACAATTTATTTGTTTTCCTGCAAGGTACTTAAAAAGAGACACAGGCATTTCTTCAGTATTTTGGTTCAAACAAATTACATAACTGGTTAAAGTATTTCAGCTGATGGTATTTTCTTACCTACTCCAACCCCTCTCCTGTTGTTGGTATTCTTCAGCCAAAACTGTAAGATATGTTTGATTTGTGTAATGAGTAGTTGCAGCAGTTTAGATATTGCTAAAGTTTCATGGCAGTTTATTTTTACTTTTATTAAAAGTTCTAGGAGGTTGACCTCAGTCCTTTTCATGTCACAATGGGACAGCTTTTCTAAATGAAGACATTGAAAGAATACAAAGATTTTTCCATTTTATATATGTGGAGGTTTAAGATGTTGCAGCTTCTCAGCAGCATGGTAGTATTGAGATAGCTATGTGTGTCTCTGTTTATGCTGATGTTTAAGAATGCTCTTCAGATGTAAAATTTTCTTTTTGTTTTTGCTATTTGGCTCATAAATTAGATATTTCATGTGGAGTAGATAAGGACAATAGTGATAAGTGCATGGAATAATAAAGAAGACTTTGATCTTAAATCTAAGAAACTTGGCTAATTCTGGGGATAGCCATATAAAAACTTTAAAACCGGTACAGGTATGGTGGCACATGCCTATAATTTCAGCATTTTGAGAGGCCGAGGCAGGAGCATCACTTGAAGCCAGGGGTTTGAGACCAGCCTGGGCAACTAGCAAGAATCTATCTCTAAAGAAAACACACACACACACACACACACACACACACACACACACACACACACGTGTTTTATAAATATGACAAAAGAAAGAAAGTAAATGTGGGATCAACCAAAGTCCTCTTTCTACAACATTCATTTACAAAGAAATAATGTTCAGTACAGCCCAATACAAGATTATTGATTTTCTTTCGTTTTTAAAAAATTATATATACATTACATATAAAATTATATTTAATAAAACTTTAAAACAGAAGTATGGGTAGGTGATTTAAAGTGACTTTATGTCAAATAGCCATAGGTTAAGTATCTTTGAACATGTGGATATTATTTCAGAAGAAAATAAATTTAACTGGGACACATAAATATTACAGAGAAAAAACCATCACCTTCCTGTGCAGTCCCGTTGGAATTTGGACTTACCATGAGGTGTTGAAGCCTTGTTTCACTGAGTTGGAGAGACTGGATGTAAATGGCACAGTGTGACTTTGCTCCAGCCTGCCTTCGTTTTCCTACTCCACCATCATCAACAAAATTGTTATTGAATTTTGAGAAGCATTCTGAAAACTTTTCATGGACATAAAATTGTTATGATATAAGTTATCAACAACACAACTCTTCAGATGACTTTGATTCTGGTGTTGGATGTCTTAATGGAGGTAACTTTATATGGAAAGAATAAAATGGATGACATACATGGAAGAAATGGTACTGGACACATAAATCATTGAGGGGGATACCATGGTAGAAGTTCCTGTTCTTATAGCAGTATTTTCCATTCTGGAAAAAGACAAGGTCTACATGAAAACAACATCCCTGATAATGAAACGAGAAGGAAAGAAAACAAGAGTAATTGTAAACCATTTGAAGCTGAGGATTTTCTATTTTTAAATCCTGAACATGAGGGAGAACCAAATCAGAAGAGATCTTTAGCTCCTGGTGTGTGGGAATACCTCTGAATCCTAAATCTAGAGCTCCAAGGTATTAATCAAGGTATTGAGGGCTAACGTATTGAGCTCTGGTCATTAAGCTAGGTAATACAAAATAATAGACTCACAGCCAGTAGTAGGAAATCTTTAGTAACAGCCAGGTAAGAATGGAACTCATTCAGTGTTTACAAAGATTTAGTCTCTAAATCTGCTGCTCTACCTACAAAACCTACACAATGGAAAAGCCCAACTGAAGAAAATAAAGTTGGAACTTCTTTTCCCTGTGAGTCTACATATGGTATTGGCAACTTTAATGCTTTTAAATAAACTGCCAAGAATTTTAGTCCATCAATAAATTCAGTGAAAGAGGCTCATCACTCAAACTCCTCTTTGCCTGTTGACAAACTTAATCAGCAGCCTTGTCTAACCAAACTGACACAAATGCACAATGGTAAAAAGAGTGCATTTTTGAAATCACTGAAAAGAGACAGAGTAGAAAAGAACATAAAGATGAAAGGCATTGCTGGCGCACAGACAGATGATGTCTCATTTAATTTACATAACAGCAATAGTACTCACTGACATGAACCAAAACTTTGAGGAAAATAAAATTCCACAGAAGGATGACAATGCCCCACTTTGAGCCCTCCCCCAACCCCCAAAGTAAACAAAAAGTGGACTGTAGCATGCTGGCTAAAACTGAGCAAAAGGCACTAAAACATTAATTTCCTGATCTCAACTGTTGTATTGGTCACCTTTTAAAACATAAATTGTTCTTTATTCATTTGTAGTACAATAAATGTTATAGGAAAGATTTGGTCATATTTTCTTCCAAATTTTAAGAGGTGATTTTCAAGAGCCTTCTTTGGGTATGTTGTCAGACCCAGAATTTCAGAGTTGATGGAGAAGAGTCTTGTGGGAAATTTTATTTTGATAAAATAATTACACATGCAGAAAAATCTGATTACACTGGCTAGATCTGTTCATAACACAAAAAATAACTGGATTTTTTGGGGGGGAAGAAGAGAGAGGAACAGATTAGTATACTGAGGGGAAAAAAAAAAGTGGAAAGCATCTCTGGTACCTGCTTATTATGTGTGTGGTCTCTAAGCAAAGAGATAGAGAGGATAAAAAAGATGGATTTTAGGCCCTTAAAATTGGGGATTTTGAGGGGGGCTCTAACCACAAACCACAAGACTCAAAGCCAATCCAATTCAATGATAGAGTGTCAAATTCATGAACCAAACAAGAATAAGCTCTATCCTTCTAATTTAAACTACACATCAATCTTTCTTATTTAAAATACATTGGAAATATTCACACTGACATATCATGTGAGACATGGGTATAAAAGATGCACTAATAAAGTTCATAAAGAGAAAAAACTAAAATCTGACTTCAGAGATAAGCTAGACATCCAGCTCTGGAAATGGTATTTCAGTATCAGTTACCCATCCCTGAACCATCAGAAGTACTTGTTTGAGGTAACATTGTATACAGCCATTGGGTTTCACAGACCGTCTCTTTTTGGTCATAGTAACTACAGAAATGAGACATAATGACAAGGAAACTTCTGGAAGTCATTTTAACTTTACTAGGCTCTGTGTAACCTCCATTCCACCCCATCCAGGGCCTCTTACACAGGCTATCTTAATGGAAGTGGAAGGAAGTGAAGATATATGAGATCAGTGCAGAAAACAGAGATGGCAAACGTTACCTCTATTTTGGATCAAGTTGTTACAGAAGTTTTAATGTATTATGAAGTCATTTTTAATAAAATGTGCTACAGGAATACAAGAAACTATGCTGTTATGGTTTTTAAATGTCGTGGTATTTATAAGCAACACATGAGGAACTTTTTATAAAGAATTGGCTATGTTCTAAGGCAGCTATAAAATACAGAAGTTGGTACCAATCAACTCTCTAAGGTGGTTGTTAACAATTTCTCTTCCTCCTTCTCCTCCTTCGAATGCACTGCATAATCTTTTTCTTTGGCAGACAGTAGCAGTTGCTTCTGCAGTTATTTTCAATTCTGACATTGCATCAAAATCCCTACCTGCAAAACTTTTTAAAAATATTCACCTCTCAGATATTCTGACTTTGTGAAACTCTCATAGAGCCCTAAGATGTTTATACATTTTCCATAGGAGATTCTGAGACACTGGCAGGGAAAAGAACCCCTGTCTTAATTTCACCCAGTCTATAACTTCTGTATAAATTAAAAGCCACGTGGATCCATGGATCCAATTGGTTAATGTGGATATCACGTTGGTTTCAGGAATGAATCCAAATGAGAGATATAACAATATTATATAACAATAGTAGTGACACTATTTGAGAACTGGTGGGTTTGCATAAACACAGCCTTCACACATCTCTTCAGACTTGGTTAATGATGAAGTCTCTATGAAAAGACTTGATAGCACACTTTGGATCCACTGAGCCAGCATAATTTGATATTCAGCTTTCTCAAAGTTGTTGACAGAAGTAGCAGACTCTAAATATTTAAGGAATTTACTGACTGAGGAGGGCATAGAACAGTTCAGCCCTCCTCTCTCCGATAATGATTTTTAAAGAGTTTATTCTTGTCTGTCTTTCTGAGAACAATGTGAATTTTTCCCTGAGAACTAGTGTGTTTTCTTTTCAGAGATGACATAAAAATATGTAATATTTTTCTTGTGCGCTTTTTTTTTGAAAACCAGGAAACCTAGAAGCAAATCTGTTGTTCAACTTTAGTAACTATGTAGAACACCATGACCTGCATATTTTAAACTCTTTTTTCCCCATCTTGCATTATTGTATGTCTTCCCTCATTCAGATTTCAATTATAGTTTTTCTATTTTATTACATGAATTAATGTAATCTTTTATCAAGTCCATTCAATATGGAAAGTGTTTGATGATACTGGAATCATTTGTGAATTACATAATTAGAAAAATGTTTTCTTTTAATTATCAGCCAAAGAAAAATTGAGAAGTTATCCTGATGAGGTTTTCTGAGCCTCTAAAGCAACTTAGAGATAAATTCTGTATTAGAAGGTGTCAGCATCACCTCCAGAGCTAACCTTCATCACAGTTCACTCTAAACCTCAAATTTCTCCAACCTGGGAACTAGTAGTGATCATCTTACTTGGTTACATGCAGGAAGACTGAGATGACAGTCAATCACCAAGGTACACACAGACACAGCACCTAGATGACATTTGTAATCATTGAAACAATGATTTATGCTGTCTTTCCTATTTCATTTCCTAGGGTAGCAGTTCATATTTTTATTAGAAAATGAAATGTTTAGACATGTCATTGGCTAGTATATTTTCTGAGTGAGTATGCTCATATAAAAGTCAATTCAGCTTTCTCTAGAAGTTTTTCAAATTCTGTTCAGACCCTTTTAAGTATTCAATACTCATGACAGAGCAAAGTTTTTCATTATACTTATAAGAAAAATTGGTCTCAAAGCCTTTTAAAGAGAAATTACACTGCAGTCTTAGAAGGTGTTTTATTTTTTATTACATTGTGCTGCTGTTGCCAAAAAAAAACCTGATTTTAAAAGGCCAATGATTTATTTCTATCCATTATTACTATAACACAGAAAATGTACACATTCGGGAATTCGTCAGATAACCCCTCCAGAAGCTATGACAATTTCATCACTGCGAATCCAAAGCAATATTTTGCCAGGTCAGATCTTCTAGATGAGAAGAATAAAAAAACCTAATCTATCATCTTGAAGCTTCATCTTAGCTAGAGGTAGTTTGGTAGATGCAGTGTTTGCCTTCTGCCTCCTACCTTATCCTTGGGTACCTTCTACTTAATGAAGATTATTATTGAAGCCAATGTCTTTTGATTCCCAATCATGTCCCATCTCTAGACCAGTAGCTGCACTATTAAGATCACACGATGAGCTCTTGAAACTCCTGATTCCAAAGCCAAACCCAGATCGATTGAATCAGGATATCTGGAGGAAAGACCTGTATATGCAGCAATTGTAAGTTCCCCCAGTGATTCCATTAAGCAAACAAGTTTGAAATCCAACTTCACATGTAATTAAATAATTTTAAGGTATGTGTAATTAGAATCAGGAATTTCATTACATAAGTAAAATAATCCCATCAATGAATGATGTAAATCAAAGATCTCTCTGGACAGTAAGTGTCGCCTTGTTTTCTACTATCTCCTCATTCTGAAATTAACAACAGAATCTGAATTAGTGTTTTAATGGTAAACTGAGGCAAGTTGTATAAAACCCTTTATTATCAATTTTATTCAGGATGATTTTTGAGAAATTTTATATTCTTAGTTTAAATTGAGAGAGGGGTCTCCGAGTCAATTACTTTAAAATTTAAAAAGATAACAAATTTAATCTCAAAACAGAATTTGCTTGTAAAATATAGGGGGAGAGGGCTTTTAAAAGCACAATTTTCTTTAGAATAAAATGCAATGAGCAAGTTCAAATTCTTCTTGAAAAAATAACTTGAAAGAAGCAGCAATTCTATTTTGTTCCAAAAAATTGGTATTTTAGGGAGAAGAAAAGGCAATGAATATCAAACCTCATTTTTCTGTCATGAATCGACTTCAAACAAAAAATAGATAGGGTTTGGCATCTTCATGTCAGATTTTTCCAAAATCTGATTTATTGAGGAATTTATTTGGAATACAGGCGATGTTACAAGTATATACAAAATATCCAAAGAGCCATGGACTAGAAACAAACTCTTACTTGTACTGTATGTCAACCTTATTTACATTTTCAAAGGAAAAAGTTGAGATACAAAGACATTACATGACTCATCTAAGGTCATCAAGTAAATTCAATCAGCAGGAGAAAGAGAAGTAAAGCCTAAATTTACTCATTTTTATGTGAGTATCCCTGCATCCCAGTAGTTTGCACAATAGCCTCTTTTTCCATGAATGCATCCCAATTTATACAAATTATAGTTCAAGACCCTTGCCAGAGTTTCAAATATCTCTTAAAAGAAGAAAACACTTGTACCTCTTTTAAAGCTCTGTTCTTTGAGATTTCTGAAACTAATGGTGGGATTTAGTCTTTTGACATCGGTCAATGGAAGCATTTATCCCTGATAGGGAAGAAGACTACCATGTCTAATAAACTGAATACACTTTCCAAGAAAGATTCATGTTTGTGGAAAGATCCACATGTAGTGTTCCAAAGTCTGCCTTTCTGAGCTCTCTGCTGTGTCTGTCATCAGACCAGCTGCCTAAACCAGCAGCTAGCCTTTCCAAGAATTTCCAGTTTTGCTTCCATGAATCATATTACTGACCTTAGCAAGTGCTTGGCAACTCTGATCTTGCCATAGATATTGGAGTTTTCTGTCACAGCAAGGGCTGTGACTGCTGAGCAGGAATGGGTTGTATTGGAAAAATGGATTGCTTATTTTCATAAGAATACTAGCCTCAAACTTGAATGTCTAAAATCATTTCATAATTTCCTCTTTATTTACAGCAGAGATGCATTTTAAGATTATTGAAAAGCAAAACGCAATAATGCTATTTAGAAGATGGGCAAATATTAATAGCTGAGACTCCTGACCATGACCAATTTAGCTGGTATCTGATACCCAAACAAGACTGTCATTTAGTACTTACTTTATGTCATAATTCCCAAGTAAGCCTTACCAACCACAAGTATTATATCATTATTACTCAGAATATGCCAGTCAAAAAGTCAATATTCCAGGAGAGTTTAACCTTCCCCTTATTGAGACGATTTACCCAAAACACCTCAGTGGTATGCCTTTCTCTAGTCTAGGAAGTACTACCCAACTCTCAGACATCATCCTTTCTTTTTCCAGAGATGAGGAATTATATTCTTCTAAGACACAGTTACGGACCCATCCCCTGTTATTAGACTCTCAAACTCTCAGGTTTCCATATTTTTGCTCTGTTTGATTCTGTTCCTTGATCTTTCTGTCTGAATTGTACCAGCCCCTCCAAACTTCTGCTACAACTCTTCAGTAGTCTTTCCATGCGCCTATGCCCCGATGTCGCTAGCTCTTGACTCTGATGTCAGCTTCATCCTCTGAATTTACAGTACTTGCTTTTCTCATCTTGCAGTGTTAACTCACTTGGCTTTCTCCAACTTATGACCTTACGCTCTCCTCTCTGTGCCGCATCCACCAAGCTCTCTGGTCACTTGTGCCATTTTGTACTGACCAATTTTCATTGCAGTCCATCAACCAAGACTGGCAGCTGTACATGAAAACACATATAGAAGCTGGGAATGTTTCTCAGAAATACACTGATCTTTTAAAAGACAACAAATGGTCTTTATTTCACATACAACATGAGTATCTGTATAAGTAGTAAAATGAGCAACTCACTGAGAAACAACTTTTTAAAAATAAATAAAACTCAGAAAATGTGTCAAAGACAACAGATGGTCAAATAATACAGCATGTAGAAAACATTTGGGCAAAAACCAATTTGCCAAGTGACGTGGTTAGAAAAGGCCAAACAAAACACACCAGAGATTTTTTAAAAACAAAACAATATGTGTACTTTTCAGATAGTCATTTCATTGAAATAGGGAGACCCTCCCAAACAGTAGCATTTTAAAAATGGAGTCGACTCCTTTTGGAAATAACCTATAAAAATCAGAATTTTTTCTCATATTCAATCTTTTAATGAATAATGTAAACTCACAACAGCATTTTAACGGGTACACTACTCAATATGATCTTCTGTAATTAGTTTCACATGTGACTCTTGCCCTCTTGTGCAATTACTAAAGAATATAAAGAGACTTGAAGGTTAACAACAATGTATCATGTTTTATCTTTGCTGTTCCAGTGTGTATGCACACTTGCATATGCATACATAAACTCTTTCTAAAATCACCGTGGGAATAATAACTAAGGTCGTATGAGTTTATACCCTTTATGGGGACGGGGTAGGTTATGCAGTCATTGCAGAAGGAAACTTCTGATGTCCCTTTATTCTTATGGAGTGGGAGTGGTAAGGCAAAGATCACTTCCTCAGGTCAAACTGGTATCATAACCTGTGAAAAGAACATGAAACAAGGAAAATCAACCTAAAACTAGAAACAACTTAATAACAATTTCTAAGAATAGTGCAGTGTTAAGTGAAGGCTGAAGAGCAAGCTGAAGAAAGAGATTTTTTTCCCATTATCTTCCAGTTTCTTTGTGCCCATTTTCTTTTTTCTTTTTATTTCTTTTTATTTTTTTATTTTTAAGTTCTGGGATACATGTGCTGAACGTGCCGGTTTGTTACATAGGTATACATGTGCCATTGTGTTTTGCTGCACCCATCAACCCATCATCTAGGTTTTAATCTCCGCATGCATTATGTATTTGTCCTAATGCTCTCCCTGCCCTTGCCCCTCACCCCTCGACAGACTCCAGTGTGTGATGTTCCCCTCCCAGTGTCCAAGTGTTCTCATTGTTCAACTCCCACTTATGCGTGAGAACATGCAGTGTTTGCTTTTCTGTTCCTGTGTTAGTTTGCTGAGAATGATAGTTTCTAGCTTAATCCACGTCCCTGCAAAGGACATGAACCCATTCTTTTTTATGGCCACATAGTATTCCATGGTGTATATGTGCCACATTTTCTTTATCCAGTCTATCATTGATGGGCATTTGGGTTGGTTCCAAGTCTTTGCTATTGTAAATAGTGCTGCAATAAACTTACGTGTGCGTGTGTCTTTATAGTAGAATGATTTATAGGCATGGGCAAAGACTTCATGACTAAAACACTAAAAGCAATTGCAACAGAAGTCAAAATTGACAAGTGGGATCTAATTAAACTAAAGAGTTTCTGCTCAGCAAAATAAACTATCATCAGCGTAAATAGGTAACCTACAGAATAGGAGAAAAATTTTGCAGTCTATCTATCTGACAAAGGCCTAATATCCAGGAACTTAAACAAATGTACAAGAAAAAAAACCATCAAAAAGTGGGCGATGGATATGAACAGACACTTCTCGAAAGAAGACATTTATGTGGCCAACAAACTTATGAATAAAAGTTCATCATCACTGGTCATTAGAAAAATGCAAATCAAAACCATAATGAGATACCATCTCATGCCAGTTAGAATGGCGATCATTAAAAAATCTGGAAACAAGAGATGCTGGCAAGGATGTGGAGAAATAGGAATGTTTTTACACTGTTGGTGGGAGTGTAAATTAGTTCAACCATTGTGGAAGACAGTGTGGTGATTTCTCAAGGATCTAGAACCAGAAATACCATTTGACCCAGCAATCCCATTACTGGGTATAAAGAGACTGTTTTTAGAGACAGTTCCTGGCAGAATCCTCTGAGCAACACTGCTCTCTGACAATGTTTGCTCTCTGAGAGCAGTTGGGTCCACCACTTCCCAAACATAACAACAAAGGGCATCTCCCTTGTCAAGACCACATACTGTAAGTTTAAACAGATCCAGGTTCAAATCCCAATCACTTATGTGCCATTTAAATTCTGTGACTTGGAGCATCTTGCTTAATTTCTCCAAGCTTTAATTTCCTCATCCAAGAAAGAGATAATAATATCATCCCCATAATTACTGTTAAATGTAAAGCATTTAGCTCTGGCGTTTGGCACAGAACAAGTACTCAACAAATGTTACCTAAAATGATAAACATTAATAACATTAATAAACTGATATTTAGAAATAATCCATTTGTTTCTTGCCAGATTTACTTTGGTTCTCAAGTGGCCTGATTGCCCCACCTGGTTGCCAAACTCTTAACTATTTTAATGTAATTGGAGTTCAGGCAGTGTGTAATGGTAAGACAGTCCCCATCAACTAATGTGTGCACCATTTTGTATTTCTTCAGTGTTTCATGTATGTCTAGCCATTTGGTAGGTCCTTTGGAATTTATAATAACACCTTCCCTAAGAGATTGTAGGTTGAGCTCATGGAACTGGCTAATGCAAACAGCATTATCCTGATTAAAAAGATAAATACAGGTGGGAAATAGACACAAGCCTACTCCAGGACAAGAGGCTACAAATCAGAAGCTCACAGTTAGGAGAGCTTAAAAAAGAGGTTAACCATGGAGCATGACTTAGTGCGAGGTTGAATAGCAACATGGAACTGAGAGAAAGTCTTAGAGAGGAGGCAGTTTCCTGCCTTGGGTGGCATGTCATATTTCTCCTTATCCCACTTGCTAAAGATGTGTTTTAGTAGCTCAACAAGTTCTGCAGCAGAAGAAATAGGTTTAGATGATTTTGGATGGGAGGAAAAATTTTCTTTTTCTTCTTCCCATCTAAGGTACATTGACTGGATCCCTGAGTATTAGACTGACAAAAGACACATTCACAAGAAAAAAATAAACAGTTTATGAATGTGTGTAGTGCACATCACATGGAAGAAACCTCATTGATGAGTAACTCAAAGTTGTGGTTAGAACTTCAGCTTATATAGCCTCTTAGCAAAGAACAAGAAATTTATAGAGAAGGGACAAAACAAAGGAAAAGGGTTTTAGGCTTCCAAAGGTGGCAAACTGTGGGAAGGTAACTATGTGAGGGAAACAGAGTAAGATTTGTTTATTCAGGTCCATCTCAGGACTGACTTTCCATCTTTTTTGTGGTCATAAAACTTCCCCAAGAGAGATGATTTATGGTGGTTCTCATTTCTCAGAAATTTCTGCTTTTAGTTAAATAAGAGAAGCTCTGGAAAGGTTTCTTTCTTCATCTGTTGTTTCTTATTTGCCTCCAACTCAAAATAATCTTTACGCCAAGGTAACACATTTTGGAGTGGCATATTTTGCTCCCCTACAACTTCCTAGAGCAGGAAAACCATGTTAATTACTTGCACCCACATAAGCAGTGGGATAGCAACTCTATAATCATCTCGTAGATTACCTACCACCCAGTCAAATGAGCTCACCATAAAAGTAACCCACTAACACATGTACTCTGTATGATCCCCCTGGATAGGAGTCAATTGTGTGACTTTAATAGATAATTTTTAAGTTAGCTCTAAAGCACTAGAAGCATAACAATTGTAGTGGAAGAACTGCAAGTGGAAGAAATGGAAGCTTTTTCCAAAAATAAGAATCCAAACCCAGTAAAGAGTCACGGCTCCAGGTGTTTGGGAATCTAGCCTGGGGACTCTTGAAAGCTCAAGGAGCACCGTGCTTCAGGGCTCACTGACCTCCCTGAGACTATCATGATGCACAAAGGATCCTTTCTGCAGTGTGATCACCAGGTGTCTGCTTTTCCAAGAGGCAACATCATTTTATAAATACTTCCTATGGGAATCAATATGTGTATATAACAAATAAATGTCTAGCCAAGTGTCTTATTTTTAATATTGTGTTATTTTTAAGAGCAAGACAGAGCCCTCATTTTCACCTGTTGTTCATGTGTATAGATATTGCCTATAAAACACATCTTTCAAACATAATGACTAAATTCTGATATCCATTACCTAGAAGGCATTTGCATTTTCTTCTTGGCTTCTATAGCATATCACTGCATGTTCAAAGCACCTAAGGAGAGGTGAGGAAGGACATCTGAAAACATTCATTTTATCAAGGTAGACAATAGGAAAATATCCGAAGAACCTATTCCAAAAAATGCCACAATTATCAAAGTGGAAAACATTAGCATGCACACACATCCTTGAGCTCCTGACGTGACATCAACTGTTTTATGGATGCTGGTAGCTTAAAAGAGATCTTGCTGAGCACTTCAAAGACTGTCGATGTACATGAGGTCTAGAACAGCAGATAATGAGAATTTTTTGAACCATATCCTCAATTGCTTACATTATTAAAGGTTCACCTTTTCTAATTCCCCTTTAATTCAGTGGGGTAGGAAAAGAAGTTTATTCTTGCTTTGCTCCATCTCATCACTTCTAAACCACTAATTTATCACCTTCCTTCCACATATCTTCATTTGAATTTCAGATTTACTGTTCTCTCCAAAGCACCACTGAACTCCAAGAACTATTTCAAAGTTTTGGGATAACTTAAAAACTAACCAAAATTTTTCTTGTTCTCCTCAACCCTGAGAGTCTTCCCCTAGCTCCCACCCCGCTTAGTCATGCATTTATGTACTCATTTATCCATTTATTAATTCACCAAGTATTGACTTCCTACTACCATGGCCAGTATACCTAGGACTGCCTAGACCTAAGAGGCTTAGACAACAGATATTTATTGTCTCACAGTTCTGAAGGCTAAAAATCCAAGATCAGTGTGCTAGCAAGCCTGAGTCCTTCCAAAGGCTATGAAGAAAGGATTTATTACAGGTCTGTCTCCTTGGCTTGATCATTTTCTATGTTTCTTCATACCGTCTTTCTTTTTTGTATGTCTGTGTCCAAACTTCCCTTTTTTATAACTACACTAGACATATTGGTTTAAGAACCCACCCTATTCCAGTGTGACCTCATCTTAACTAATTACATCTGCAATGAGCTATTTTCAAATATAGTCACATTCTGGGCAACATGGTGAGGTACTGGGGGTTAGGACTTCAGCAAATGAATTTGAGGTGAAAGGGACAGTTTAATTCATAATAGCCAAGTACAATGCTAAATACTAAAGATAACAGACCCTGTCTGACATTTTCTTCAACCCCTAGATCTAACCAAAGACCTTTGCCTCTTACTTTGGAATAAAAACAAGGCTTATTTTGTAGAAATTCCATCAACCGTCATCTTCTTTACCTCTTTATCACATATATTCTCTTGTATTCTTTGTGCTTCCATCCTTACTACTAAGCAAACTAGGCCACTGAGCAAGCCAAAACCCAATTCAGCATGAACAGTCCTAGGAAAATGAAATTTAAGTTTTACCAATTAGAAACTGCCAACAAACCTCTAACTAGGGATTTTGAGGCAACTGCTCCACTTTAATCAAATATATTCTTTGCCTTGCTTCTACATTCACCTTATAAAAGTCTTCTCTCCACACTCCTTCACTGGAGCCCCAAACCACTGGTGGTCTGGCACTATCTAATTCACTAACTACTGCTTGCTCAAATGAACTCTTCAAAAATTGAATGTTTTATCACTATGTAAAGAGTCATTAAATGACTTGGTCACTATGACATCACATATTTGTGATTCAAGGTATTCATGGCCAAGGCAGTTCCTGTTTTAGAATTTAAATGGTAAGTATTTAGGATATGCTTGATTAGGATACTTATTCAAGGGTTAAGAGGCTCACTAATGTATATCCTGAATTGTCAGGTATATTTACAATATTTTTGTCTCTATTCAATTACGTTTGCCTTAGCAGATAAAATCTTTTATTATACTTCTAATTGAACACTTGTCTCCATGAATTAAAAAACATAGCTTAATTACTATAAAAGAGTACTGAGAAACCAGAGGCCCTGGAAAATAGCAAATGGTACACATTCATAGACCTGCTAAGTAGGAAGCAGAAAAATGAGAGTACAAAATGTTTTGTAAGTAATGAAAGATAAAATTCCATTAAAAAGTGAAATTGAGGAAAATGGATGTTTTAATAACCAAATGAGACATGTATAGTCAAAAGCTGCCTCTTGGGATGTGATTAAATTGATTTGATATTTATATGCTGGAGAGATCAAAGTGGGAAAAGAGCTTCTAAAGAAATACTAAGCACGAGATTCATTCAATTGTTCAACACTCAAAAACATGTATTAAGCCTCTGCTATGCTTCAGACATTGTGCTAGGCACCAGAAATACAACACTGGGTAAGATAGACAACTTTATTTTGTTTATAGAACAGGATGCAGAAAAACATTATTCAACAAAATAAGATACTGTTATGAATAGGAAAAGCTTGGGATGATGTGAAAGTACATATCAAGAGCATCTATGGCTCTTTTCCCCTTTCCTAAAGGAAAATCTCCTAAAAGATGATCAGAGCAATGGAGAAAAACAGGTGTCCATGGCAGAGGTAAAGAGAGTCAAAGAAACTAGTTGGGCGTGGTGGCAGGTGCCTGCAGTCCCAGCTACTCAGGAGGCTGAGGCAGGAGAATGGCGTGAACCCGGGAGGCGGAGCTTGCAGTGAGCAGAGATCGCGCCACTGCACTCCAGCCTGGGCGACAGAACGAGACTCCGTCTCAAAAAAAAAAAAAAAAAAAAAATAGTTGGGAAGGTGCTGAAATAATTCAGATGGTAGCATCAGCTAACGTGCTGACAGTGGGGATTAGGAAATGGAATGAAATTGAGAAAGCTTTATGGATAGATTTGATAGCAATTCACTATTGGTGAGATGAAGAAAGTGAGAAAAAGAGAGGAGTCAAGAGTGACTCCCAGATCCTTGGCTTGAGCAAGCCATGTGGCAAGGACCACAAGAGGAGCAGAATCGGGAGGAAAGACAATGATGCGCGCTATGCATGCTGGTGTCAGGGTGCTGTTGAGTCTGAGAAAGGATCCTTCTGGTAGGTAAGTATCGAGCTCAAAAGAGAGAACTTAGCTGGAGATACAAACTCAGGACTTATTGGCAAACGGATGGTAACTGAAACTAGGATACTGATGTGATTTACCTAAGGCTTTATAAAAGTAAAATGAGAAAAAGTCTTAAGAAAGCACTTGGAGGCAAGTACAATGGCTTATGCCTGTGATCCCAGCACCTTGGGAGGGCAAAGAAAATCGCTTGAGACCAGGAATTTGAAACTAGCCTGGGCAACATGGTGAAATCCCGTCTCTACAAAAAATACAAAAATTAGCCAGGGGTGATGGTGCACACCTGTAGTCCCAGATACTCAGGAGGCTGAGGCAGGAGAATCACTTGAACCCAGGAGGCAGAGGTTGTAGTGAGCCGAGATGGAGCCCCTGCACTCCAGCCTGGATGACAGAGGGAGACTCTGTCTCAAAAAAAAAAAAAAGAAAAAAAATTTTTTAAAAAAGCGCTTGACATTGAGAGAAATTTAATCCATTCTGAAACATTTGCATTTTCTCTTTTTCTATTTTATTTATTTATTTTTAAAATTTTACTTTAACTTCAGGGATACATGTGCAGAATGTGCAGGTTTATTACATAGATATACATGTGCCATGGTGGTTTACTGCATCTATCAGCTGTCATCTAGGTTTTAAGCCCTGCATGCATTAGGTATTTGTCCTAATGTTCTCCCTCACCTTGCTCCCCACTACCTGACACTCTGGTGTGTGATGTTCCCCTCCCTGTGTCCATGTATTCTCATTGTTCAGCTCCCACTTATGAGTGAGAACATGCAGTGTTTGGTTTTCTGTTCCTGTGTTAGTTTGCTGAGAATGATGGCTTCCAGCTTCATCCATGTCTCTGCAAAGGACATGAACCCATTCTTTGTTGTGGCTACATAGTATTCCAAGGTGTATATGTGCCACATTTTCTTTATCCAGTCTATCATTGATGGGCATTTGGGTTGGTTCCAAGTCTTTGCTATTGTAAATAGTGCTGCAATACATATATGTGTGCATGTGTCTTCATAGTAGAATGATTTATAATCCTTTGGGTATAAACCCAGTAATGGGATTACTGGGTCAAATGATATTTCTGGTTCTAGATCCTTGAGGAATTGCCACACTGTCTTCCATAATTGTTGAACTCATTTACATTCCCACCAATGGTGTAAAAGCATTCCTATTCCTCCACAGCCTTGCCAGCATCTGTTGTTTCCTGACTTTTTAATAATCACCATTCTAATGACATGGTATCTCATTATGGTTTTGATTTGCATTCCTCTAATGACCAGTGATGATGAGTTTTTTTTTTCATATGTTTGTTGGTTGCATAAATGTCTTCTTTTGAGAAGTGTCTGTTCATATCCTTTGCCCACTTTTTGATCGGGTTGTTTGTTTTTTTCTTGTAAATTTGTTTAATTTCCTTGTAGATTCTAGATATTAGACCTTTGTCAGATGGGTAGCTTGCAAAAATTTTCTCCCATTCTGTAGGTTGCCTGTTTACTCTGATGATAGTTTCTTTTGCTATGCAGAAGCTCTTTAGTTTAATTAGATCCCATTTGTCAATTTTGGCTTTTGTTGCAATTGCTTTTAGTGTTTTAGTCATTAAGTCTTTGCCCCACGCCTATGTCCTAAATGGTATTGCCTAAGCTTTTTCTAGGGTTTTTATGGTTTTGAGTTTTACGTTTAAGTCTTTAATCCATCTTGAGTTAGTTTTTGTATAAGGTGTAAGGAAGGGGTCCAATTTTTATTCTCTGCATATGGCTAGGCACTTTTCCCAGCACCATTTATTAAATAGGGAATTCTTTCCCATTGCTTGTTTTTGTCAGGTTTGTCGAAGATCAGGTTGTTGTAGATGTGTGGTATTATTTCTGAGGCCTCTGTTCTGTTCCCTTGGTCTATATATCTGTTTTGGTACTAGTACCATGTTTTTTTGGTTACTGTTGCCTTGTAATATAGTTTGAATTCAGGTAGCGTGATGCCTCCAGCTTTGTTCTTATTGCTTAGGATTGTCTTGGCTATACAGTCTCTTCCAAAACATTTGCGTTTTAAAGAGGTGAAGGCTGGGCTAGGAGCTGGGTAGATAAATGAACTCTGTTTCATAAGTACAAAATTTGAGAAGCCTGAGATATCCAAAAAGAAGCTAGGTTGGATTTAGCTTCTAGCAAGCATCCACCTACCCCAGTAACAGTCAAGGAAATACAAAGGTCAAAATAGAAGAGTAGCCACAAGTATTTATCTTCATTCTTTATCATGATCTTTTAAAATTATTTGAAGGAATATAATAGGTATAAACTCACTCTAAATCCTGTAGCAGGAAGATTCAGGATTCCAGGAAGAAGCTAACTGAAAAAAAAAGATTAAAGATGTGATATTATTCTTCAGAAGTTACTAAGAACTTCAGAATGTAATAAAAAGTCAGTGCAATAAATTTGAAATATAAATAAAATCTTCATTAAAAAATTAAAAGATGCTTAAAAAGACAGCATAATCATACAATACTGATAACCAGAGCAAAAGTAATTGCACAGCAATAACAAAATACACAGTACATATTTACTGACTTGCAAAATTCATAATCAATTACTAGACAAAAATCCAAAATAAATAATCAGGATTATCAAATAGAATTTATATCTTATCTACCTTAACAGTTCCAAGTGAAAGTTAAAATGTACAAATTTTGGTGAATGAGAGAAAGACAAGGTGAAGTTAAGTCACATTAGAATGTGAGGATTCAAGATTTATTGCACATAGTTCATAGAACAAGAATTTTAAAAATTACTGAAATTTATTAACAGGAATAGAAATATAACAATTATAATATTGGTATGGGGAAAGGAAATTTAGTAAGTTATGAAAAAGTATGCTAAATTTTATCTATCATAGCAGAAACCAATAGATCATGTTTAAGTAATGTGTACATAGTATATGGTGGTAGGTTGAAACTGCTAGAAGCAGCAGTTTAAAAACAGCAATCTCAAAAAATAAAATTAAGAAATAAAAACAGCTATCTCTGCAATAGAGGAAGTAGATAATTGAAAGAGATATAGGCCAGGCATGGTGGCTCACACCTGTAATCCCAACACTTTGGGAGGCCGAGGCAGGCGGATCACCTGAGGTCAGGAGTTCAAGACCAGCCTGGCCAATATGGTGAAACCCTGTCTCTACTAAAAATACAAAAATTAGCTGGGCATGGTGGCAGGCGGCTGTAATCCCAGCCACTTCGGAGGCTGAGACAGGAGAATCACTTAAACTCAGAAGGCAGAGGTTGCAGTGAGCCAAGATGGTGCCATCGCACTCCAGCCTGAGCGACAACAGTGAAACTCTGTTTTTAAAACAAAACAAAAAAAAAAGAGAAAAGAAAGTTATAACTGAGAACATTTCATCATAAGCCCTTAGCTACTTTTTGATTATCAACCATACACGTGTTATGTTTTATATAAATTAAAAATATATTTTAAAAAGGTAATGAAGTCTACAACAATCTACTCCCATCCTATTTGTCTTTTTCTTTCTTTCTTTCCTTTCTTTCTTTCTCTCTTTCTTTTCTTTCTTTCTTTTTCTTTTTCTTTCTCTTTCTTTCTCTCTCTCTTTCTCTCTTTCTCTCTTTCTTTCCTTTCTTTCTTTCTCTCTCTTTCTCTCTCCCTCTTTCCCTCCCTCCCTCCCTCCCTCTCTCTCTCTCTCCTTTCCTTCCTTCCTTCCTTCCTTCCTTCCTTCCTTCCTTCCTTCCTTCCTTCCTTTCCTTTCTTTCCTTTCTTTCTCCACCTTCACTGCAACCAAAATTGACTATCCAACAGAAGTTACTGAGACTGTTCCCTTTGGTGCACTGGAGGAGTGTTATGTGGTACTAGGGACAAATAAAAACCAGCCGGAGTACTAAGTATATTACCAACAGCATTTGTCTCGTCTTCTTTCTTGTAACTGTCCACACACACACCCCACCAACAACAATACGCACTACAACAACACATTCATAAGAGATGGTGCCATTTGGTCCTCAACTTAGCTTAGATTCCAAGATGTTAAGCTCTCTGCTACCCATCTACTGTGAGGTTGTTCCTGGTATTCAGTGCAGCATACCTCTTTAATTCTTCTTTCTCTATTTTAGTCATATTCTCTGCTAACTTAACAACCCACGCCACATTCTTGGTCAGCTCCCAATCCTCAGACTCTGCTAACTTCATAATATAGGTCACCATGTGACTTGTTGACTTCTCCATCTGTCCAAATCTTACACACTCTTTCAGATCCACCTCAAATGCCAGTTCCTCATCATTTCTTCTTTGCACTCCACAGAGCTTTGCTTCCTATCTATAAAAACAAAGGTCACCATGCTTTATGTAACAAATTTGTTGTTTATATAAATTAATTACAAAATTATTGTATATGTATATTTTAAGTTTCTCTCAATTTTAAGTTCTTTCAAGGCCAGGATTACAGCTTGCTAATCTCTTATCTAACATAGTAAATGTAATATTTTAATGCATGTAATGCTTCTTGGATGAATATTTAACTATATTTTAATTTCGGTGAGATTCTCACTGTCTTAGTTCGTTTAGTGTTTTTTTTAAAGAAATACCTGAAGCTGGGTAATTTATAAAGAAAAGAGGTTTATTTGGCTCATGGTTCTGCAGGCAGAACAAGAAGCATGGCACAAGCATCTGCTTCTGGAGAGGGCTTCAGGCTCCTTCCACTCATGGCAGAGGGTGGCGGGCAACGCACAGAGATCCCAAGGCGAGAGAGGAAGCGAGAGAGAGAGTGGGGAGGTGTCCAGTTCTTTTTAACAGTCAGTTCATGCAGGAGCTAATAGACTGATAACTCACTCACCCCTACCCTTAGAGAGGGTATTAATATTCATGAGGGATCCACCCCCATGCCCCAAACACCTCTCATTTGATCTCCTACATTGGGGATGAAATTTCAACATGAGATTTGGAGGGGAAGAAACACCTGAACTATAGCATTCATGGATTTTTATTCATTGGACAATTCAGAATTATTTTCTGTAGGTTTTTGAGGGGAGGCTTTCATTTTCTTCATAGGCATTTACTGTATGTTACATACTTTTTATACTATGGCTCTTCCAAAACAAAGATGGCTTGCAAAATAGTAACAAAACAGTAAAGTAACAAAATAGTAACAAAAATAGTATTATGGGGTTAATAAAATGGAAACTGAAAATTTAAGTGTGGAAAGGAGTCAAATATGTTTCACATATTTTCTGTGATTGAGCCTTAATATTGTCTTTGCAACTTTCTAATATCCAGAACAAAAAGGGAAATATTTATTAATTTCAACTGGTGTTTCTAGATAAAAGCTCTAATTTGAAGGTGTTGGTAACCAGCTAGACTTCCCAGGGAACTTTCAAACAGTGTGAGGGACATATCAAAAGATCTCACACATGGGAAATTATGATCGATCCTAGAAGCAGAAAGTGAGACAGAAAAAAAATTTGGTGACATAATGGATGAATAGCTCCCAAATTTTATGGAGGGCCTATTTACAGATTCAAGAAGCGTGGAACACCCTAAGCAGTGTGAATTTAAGATAACCACATCTAGGCATACCATATTTAAATCACAGAACCAAAAAGTAAAGAGAAAATCTTGAAAACAGCCAGGAAAAGAACAGTATATTTGAACAATTACTTGAACAATGATTCAATTATTTTTTAAGAATTAAAATAAAGACATGTCCATATAAAAATAAAACTAGCAGCGTTCATCACCAGCAGCTCTGCAATGAAACAAATGTTAAAGAAGCTCTTTTGGCTGAAGAAAAATCATACCAGATAAAAATCCAAATTTTCAAGAAGGAATGAAAAGCATGAGAATCTATAAACATCTAGGTCAATATAAGAATATTGTTGTCTCCTAATTTCTTTAAAATGCATATGGTTTCAAAGCAAAAACTATAATATTCTTTTGTGTAGTTTATAGAATAAATATATGTAATACATATGAAAATTATAATAAATTGACCTATAGAGTCGCAAAGTTTCTCCATTTTTCATGAAGTCATACAATATTAACTCTAAGTAGACTGAGAAGAATGTATATTGTAATTCCATGAGCAACCATTAAAACTAATGCAAAAAAATCCCCTGAAAATCTAATAATTATAGTTTTAAAATATTTAAAAAAATATTTTAAAAAATTATTAATCTAAAAGGAAGCAAGAAAGGTGGAATATAGGAGCAAAGAAGCAGAGGGGACAACAGAAAACAGATAGTAAAATGTTAGACCTAATTGTAAACATGCCAGTAAATCTACTAGCTGTCATTGGACTAAACACCCCAATTAAAAGATAGAGATTGTCAGAATGGATTTTTTAAACACCCAAACATGTTATTTCAAGAAGATGCAGGCTGGGCACAGTGATTCATGCTGGTAATCTTAGCACTTTGGGAGACCGAGGCAGAAGGATCACTTGAGCTTAGGAGTTCAAGACCAGGCTGGGCCTCATAGTGAGACCTAGTCTTTAAAAAATAAAAATAAACATAAATTAGCTGGGTGTAGTGGCACACACCTGTAGTCCCACCTATTTGGGTGGCTGAGGTGGGAAGACTGCATAGCCCAGTTCGCACCATTGCACTTCAGCCTGGGTGACAGTATGCGATTCTGTCTCAAAAAATCAAAACAAAACAAAAAAAGAAGATGCACTTTAAATATAAAGATGCTGATAGATTGAAATTAAATAGCTGGGAGAAAAATGCCATGCAAACTGTAGGCATGAGAAAGGCTAGAGTGTTTATATTAGTATGAGATAAGGTAGACTTCAAGACAAAGAGTATTACTGGAATAAAGAGGGACATTTCATAATGCTAAAAGAACCAATAAATCAGGAAGATATAACAATCATAAATATGTATGTACCTAATACTTTATGTAAAGAAAAAAATGAGAATTACTGGAGCAATAGACAATTCCAGGATCATACTTGGAGATTTTAACACTCCTCTCTTAGCAATTGATGGGCCAGTTACTCAAAAAATTCAGGGGAAAACAATGATATGATTTCTGCAAAAACAGATAATCCCTGATGTTGACAATAAAAAGATAGTTATACCAATGTTGTTGCTAATATCAAACTGTGAAACAAAATTTACCAGTGATCAACAAATGCATATACAGTCATACTCCACTTTATGATGCGGATATGTTCTGAGAAATGAAAAATCTACACAAATCTACATGAAATATCTAATTTTTACTAGCACTTCTTGTCATAATACATCTTGGATAAGTTACTTTTTTGAGCCCCACATATGACATCCATAAAATATTAATATAAATATCCATAACTCACTCTCCAAAATCAAAAAGCTGGCCTGATACCTCCTTGGGTTTTCTTTCACTTTCAAAGTATATGATTCTGCAAAATTAAAGCTATGAATTTTTCACCTGATACCCAAAATCTTGTAAGCTTAGAACTTGAAGACAGACACCGCAAGAAGTCATATAGTAAACACAAATAATACTATCTATAATGAAATTTTAACATTTTGACATTTGACAGAAGAATTCAAACCATCAAAAGAAGTATTTTGTGTGTGTGTGGAAAGTAACTTTATTCATTGTCCATAATGATGATTTTCTTATTTTTCTTTTCTGGAATGCTGTGTTAAACAAAATCTTATGTATAAATACAATCTTTATAATATAAACACAGTCTTATAGAGAAGACACGTATATATATAAAACAAATGAAACCACAACTGCTCTTGTTGACGTGATAGGTAGGAGCCCAGATTTCATTCCACCTAGGGGAAAATCGAGCACAGGTTCTCCCTCAAGGGAGCGCCTCAGAGCACAGCTGAAGGCTTAAGCACAGGTGCAAGAATCACTGTAAAAGGAGTCTCCCTGGGCGGACATTCTTTCAGCTGCCATAGTAGTTTCTTATTAAGACTTTCCTGAAACTCCAAAAATCACTGATCTGCATAGTCTCACTTTTTTCTACTCATCTCACTGCCAGACAATGATGTGTGAAAAAATTTATGTATCTCAGCATTTTATTACATTCTGTTATAGTGCCTTAAATTGCTTTGCTGAATTGTGTTGTGTATAAATCTAATTAGCATTCCCTAATTCCCTTCTACCATAAGATCTCTAAAAGAATGTATAATTGCTGAATTGACTAAATTATCAGGATCCAGCATCTGGTTTGAATTAAACATTAAAATATATGAGGAAAATGTTGAAAGACTCCAAAAGACAGCAATACAGATGAAAATACATGGAAAATAAAGGAAGTGAACCTGTTTAATCGGTCAAAGAAAAGGCAGTGAGAAACTTACTGTCTTTGAATTAGGAGAAAAAACTATTATGCAGTGACTTTTTAATCCTTACTATTTCATGAGGGATTTGCTACAAAAAGGAGGGATTTCCTCTTAATGAGAACAGACTGGTCCCGCAGTGCTACTCAGCAATTCCAAATCAGCAAACTCGCCCGTTGTTCTGAATAGTCTTTCTAAGCATTTACCGTATTCTTCAAGATTTCTGTCCCACTTTCACTCTTTGAGAATATCCAAAAAGAAACTAGAAGGCATGAATAAAGGCAATGGGAGCGGGATTGCAGGGTATTGCTAATGAGGGAAAGATGTGGCAGCTTCTTGGAATAGGAAGGATGTTTGATTCCAAAAGGACAGAGAGAGGGAGAAGTGCCGGTTGACCTCCAGGACTCTGAACTGTGCAGCTCAGTGAGTGGTGCTGCTGTTCACCAAGACTGGGCGTGTAAGAGGAGGCAGAAGATGGAAAGAAAAGGAAGGCATAGTGATGATTGGGGGAGTATGTGTATTCCTGTTGGAAAGGCACACTGAATCAAAGTGCCTTTGGGAATTGCAGTGGAAATGTCTAGAATGCAGTCAGATATACACAACTAAAGCTGGGTTGAAACAGAGATTTTGGAGTTCTCAGTGTGGCCAGTGTCACAGGTATGGTTGAAACTGACCAAAAAGAGCAGGTAAAAGAGAGGTGCTCAACTTGGGATCCACAAACTCCTGTGGGTACCATGAGTGATCTTGAGGAGCATCCTTTAATCCCCTGAAATTTCATGAGATTTTTGTGAGCATGTTGTTTTCCTCAGGAGAGAAGGCCTGTATCTTTCTCCATGTTCTCAAAAATTCGTTATGCAAAGAGGTTTTGAACCAGAGATCTAGACTGAGAAATGAAAATATCCAGGAAACATGCTCTGAAAAGTATGTCCATACGGCCGGGCGTGGTGGCTCTCACCTGTAATCCCAGCATTTTGGGAGGCCAAGTCAGGTGGATAACGAGGTCAGGAGTTCGAGAACAGCCTGACCAACATGGTGAAACCCCTTCTCTACTAAAAATACAAAAATTAGCCAGGCGTGGTGGCGGGCGCCTGTAATCCTAGCTACTCAGGAGGCTGAGGCAGGAGAATCACTTGAACCCGGGAGGCGGAGGTTGCAGTGAGCCGAGATCGCACCACTGCACTCCAGCCTGGGCGACAGAGCAACACTCCATCTCAAATAAAAAAAAAAGAATATGTCCATACCCATAAAATATGTAAATGTTCATGTACATAAAGAGAATTAGTTGCCAAGAGGGAGCCTGAGAAAGAGCTGGCAGTCAGAGAGCAGAAGCAGAAAGACGCAAGACTGGATCCAAGAGAAGGCAAGTTTTCAAATAGGAGAATGCCCCATTCTGTCACTCAGGGTGGAGATCAAATATTAACCCTCAGGAGGGCCTTCTCTTATCACTTAGCTCAACCACCCATACGGGTGTATTTCCCACATGAAAGAGAAAGTTCCCTGTGAGCAGGAACCCTGAATCCCAGTGCTTGCAACATAACAAACATAAAGTAATTGTCGGATGATTAACTGATTGACTGCTATTGGAGACAATCTGCAATTTTTAAGTTTCATTTTTACCCTTCCTTGTTCTAAAAATACATTACATTCAAGTAGTTCAGAGACATTTTTGATTTAATAATTAAATGAACAAGTGAGCAAATATATTACCATTTGTTTCCTGATACAACCAATAACAATAAAGGCAGAGTGCCATCGAAGAGTGCAGAAAAAAGGAGGAGGCAAAAAAATAGGTAACCGAACAGTAAAGTAACTAAAAGGGTTAGTCACTGGCATTTATACTTATTAGTCAGTTTTCTGACTAAAAGTTATTACTTATGTAATATAAGCCTTTCATTTTATTCTATATAATGCTAGATAGAAGCAAATGCAGCAGTTGTCAATAATTGCTAAAAGCCAACCACACTGGACAATTCAAAGGTCTTTATGATAAGCCAAATGCTGTAAAACCTAATGTCCTAAGGCAGTTAGGCAATAAATGTTTACTGAGGAAAATGAACTCTTCTTTCCTAGCCAATTTGAATAAAAACAACAAAAGTCATTTCAAACATTTTAACATAATGCTACACATTCATCTCCAATAAAATACATTATTTCTCAGAGTTATAGGATATTACATTATTGAAAATAGACATGTTTCCTTACTTTTTATATTTAGGCCATGTTTAATACTTGCTATAGATAAACTATCAGACAAGATGATACCTCAACCCTAAGCGAAGTATTTTATACTTCCACTTTCAGAGATTCATAACACTTGATTTAGATTTTAAAATATTAAATTCTACTTTCTGAGATGCAGATATAACAAATACATCAATTTCACAATAGGAAAAGCATCTGTGTATTAAACAGTTCAGGTAGAAGATGGTCTCTGCAATCAAATAGCTTGTGAATTGATGCATTTTTCAAAGAGTTGTCTTAAATGAATTCTGCTGGGGAGAGCAAGATTTTCAAAGTGGCTGTCGTATCCTCATTCCTGTACTGACTCGTAAGAGCCAAGAAAGGAGGAAGGAGAATTGACATCTGCGCACAGTTTAATGTTGGTACAGGTACAGGGCTAGCTACATAATTTGCAGGGTCCAGCACAAAATGAAAATTTGGGACTCCTTTTGCAAAAAGCAGGGGAAAGCATTTTTTAAAGGTATGAAAATGTAAACCTTTTTCATCTCTCTCTCTCTCTCTGTCACAGTGGGTTTTTTTTTTTTATCAAATTAGAAACTGGAGGTAATTTTTTATATTTTTTATTTTATTTTGTTTTATTTTATTTTATTTTACTTTATGTTCTGGGATGCGTGTGCAGAACATGCAGGTTTGTTACATAGGTATACATGTGCCATGGTGGTTTGCTGCACCCATCAACCCATCTTCTGGGTTTTAAGCCCCACATACATTATGTATTTTTTCTAATGCTCTCCCTCCCATTGTCCCCCAGCCCCCGACAGGCCCCAGTGTGTGATGTTCTCCTCCCTGTGTCCATGTATTCTCATTGTTCAACTTGTCACCGTGTTTTTTATTTGCACTATAATGTTCTAGGTAAAGAAAAATTAAAATTTTAAATTATTAAATTGAATTTTGCTGTTAATCTATGTATTGTACAGTGCCAATTTTAAATGCAAATATAGGAATATTTAACTTATACAAAATGACCACAATTACTTGATTTGTATTTCACAGCTCACACATCAATATACATTTTGTTCTTAGCAAAACAATGGAAACACTGTGCAAAACTAACTCAACTGTTCTTATTTCACTTCTTAATACAGCACATCCTACCAATACTCTACGGATAAATAAGGAAGGTTTCAAAAACCAAGGAACTATGGATAATCCTACTTTTCACTTTCCTTCTTTGTCATCATTTTCAGTGTAAATGATTAGCTAGTATAAAAAAGAGAAAGGAGTAACAAGGGATAAGCTAGGGTACCTAGATATGTCATTGGTTTAGAAGGCCACTGCCCACTTTCAAAGCAATTCTGGTTCAAATAGAAAGCAAGCCTCTCAGCCTGTTTGCACTGCACTTAGTTTGACACTTGACTTGCTTAGTTTTTTGTTTGTTTTGTTTTACTATAAGTTCTGGGGTACGTGTGCATAACATGCAAGTTTGTTACATAGGTATACATGTCCCATGGTGATTTGCTGCACCCATCAACCCATCATCTACATTAGGTATTTCTCCTGCTATCCCTTCCCTACCCCCCACCCCCCAACAGGCCCGGGTGTGTGATGTTCCCCTCCCTGTGTCCACATGTTCTCATTGTTCAGCTCTGACTTAAGAGTGAGAACATGTGGTGTTTGGTTTTCTGTCTTGAGTTTGCTGAGAATGATGGCTTCCAGCTTCATCTATGTCCCTGCAAAGGACATGAATTCATCCTTTTTTATGGCTGCATAGTTTTCCATGGTGTATAAGTGCCACATTTTCTTTAGTCTATCCTTGATGGGCATTTGGGTTGGTTCCAAGTCTTTGCTATTGTAAATAGTGCTGCAGTAAATATATGTATGCATGTGTCTTTATAGTAGCATGATTTATAATCCTTTGGGTATATACCCAGTAATGGGATTGCTGGGTCAAATGATGTGTCTGGTTCTAGATCCTTGAGGAATTGCCACACCGTCTTCCACAATGGTTGAACTAATTTACACTCCTACCAACAGTGTAAAAGTGTTCCTATTTCTCCACATCCTCTCCAGCATCTGTTGTTTCCTGACTTTTTAATGATCGCCATTCTAATGAGATGGTATCTCGTTGTGGTTTTGATTTGCATTTTTCTAATGACCAGTGATGATGAGCTTTTTTTCATATGTTTGATGGCTGCATAAATGTCTTCTTTTGAAAAATGTCTGTTCATATCTTTCTCCCACTTTTTGACGGGGTTGTTTGTTTTTTCCTTGTAAATTTGTTTAAGTTCTTTGTAGATTCTGGATATTATACCTTTGTCAGATGGATAGACTGCAAAAATTTTCTCCCATGCTGTAGGTTGCCTGTTCACTCTAACGATAGTTTCTTTTGCTATGCAGAAGCTCTTTAGTTCGATTAGATCCCATTTGTCTATTTTGGCTTTTGTTGCCATTGCTTTTGGTGTTTTAGTCATGACGTCTTTGCCCATGCCTATGTTCAGAATGGTATTGCCTGGGTTTTCTTCCAGGGTTTTTATGGTTTTAGGTCTTACGTTTAAATCTTTAATCCATCTTGAGTTAATTTTTGTATAAGGTATAAGGAAGGGATCCAGTTTCTATTTTCTGCATATGGCTAGCTAGTTTTCCCAGCACCGTTTATTAAATAGGGAATCCTTTGCCCATTGCTTGTTTTTGTCAGGTTTGTCAAAGATCAGATGGTTGTAGATGTGTGGTGTTATTTCTGAGGCCTCTGTTCTGTTCCATTGGTCTATATATCTGTTTTGGTACCAGTACCATGCTGTTTTGGTTACTGTAGGCTTCTAGTATAGTTTGAAGTCAGGTATTGTGACGCCTCCAGCTTTGTTTTTTTTTTTGCTTAGGATTGTCTTGTCTATGTGGGCTCTTTTTTGGTTCCACATGAAATTTAAAGTAGTTTTTTTTTCTAATTCTGTGAAAAAAGTCCATGGTAGCTTGATGGGGATAGCATTGAATCTATAAGTTACTTGGGCAGTATGGCCATTTTCACAATATTGATTCTTCCTATCCATGTGCATGGAATGTTCTTCCATTTGTTTGTGTCCTCCTTATTTCATTGAGCAGTGATTTGTGGTTCTCCTTGAAGAAGTTCTTCACAACCCTTGTAAGTTGTACTCCTAGGTATTTTATTCTCTTTGTAGCAATTGTGAGTGGGAGTTCACTCATGGTTTGACTCTCTGTTTGTCTATTATTGGTGAATAGGAATGCTTGTGATTTTCTCACATTAATTTTGTATCCTGAGAATTTGCTGAAGTTGTTTATCATAAGGAGATTTTGGGCTGAGATGATGGGGTTTTCTAAATATACAATCATGTCATCTACAAACAGAGACAATTTGACTTCTTCTCTTCCTATTTGAATACCCTTTATTTATTTCTCTTGCCTGGTTGCCCTGGCTAGAATTTCCAATACTGCATTGAATAGGAGTGGTAAGAGAGGGAATCCTTGACATGCTTAGTTTATACTACCAGTAGGTCTCCCTGAACTCTCATGCATGTACATCTGCTGGAATTCTCTGCCTCTGGAGCATTGCAAAAGCTATGTGCTAATGGATTGGTGAGGCTATGTGCTAGTGGATTCTCTAGGGCCAAAAGAGATCTTAAAATATTTTATTTCAGTTCCACCTATGTGCTGCCTTACAAGAAACTCACTTCAGCTTTAGGGACACACACAGGCTAAAAGTGAAGGGCTGGAAAAAGACATTCTATGCAAATTGTAATCAGAAGAGAGCAGGGATGGCTATACATCAGACAAAATAGACTCTACATCAACTGTGACAAGAGACAGGAGGGTCATTATATAATTATAAAACTATCCACTTATCAAGGGGATATAACAATTGTAAATATTTATGCACCCAACATCAGAGCACCTAAATATATAAAGCAAATATTAATGTAACTGAAAGGAGATATAGACAGCAATGCAATAATAGTAGGGGACTTTAGTATCTCACTTTCAAGAGTGGATACATCATCTAATGGAAAATCAATAAGGAAACAGCAGACATGAACAAACTGTAGACCAAATGAACCTAACAGACATATTCAGAACATTCCATCCGGTAGCAGTAGAATACACATTCTTTTCAGACACCCACAGAGCATCCTCCAGGATAGATCATATGTTAGACCACAAAACAAGTCTTAGCAAACTTAATAAGACTGAAAATAATATCAGGTACCTTTTCTGACCACAACAGTATGAAACTAGAAATCAATACCAGGAGGAAAATTAGGAAATTCATAAATATGTGGAAATTAAACAGTGCACTCTTGAACAACCAATGGATCAAAGAAGAAATCAAAAGGGTCATAAAAAAATCTTGAGAAAAATGAAAATGGAAATATATAGGTATCAAAACTTATGGAATACAGCTAAAGCAAATCTAAGAGGGAAGTTTATAGTAATAAACACCTACATTCAGAAAAAAGAAAGATCTTAATGAACAACCTAACTTTACACCTAAGCCCAAAGTTAGCAGAAAAAAGAAAATAAAGATTAGAACAGAAATAAATGAAATAGATACTAGAAGAACAAAAGAAAAGATCAACAAAACTAAGAGTTTAATTTTGTTTGAAAAACAAATTTTTGTTTTTCAAACAAAATTAAACTCTTAGTTAGAGTAATAAAAACAGAGAAAACACTCAAATAAATAAAATTATAGATAAGGAAGATATTACAACTGATATCACAGAAATACAAAGGATCATAAGAGACTACTGTGAAAATTATATTCCAACAAGTTGGATAACCTAAAAGAAATGAAGAAATTCCTAGAAACATACAACCGACTATCTTAGTTTGTTTTCTGATGTTTATAATAGAATATCTGAAACTGGGTAACTTATAAAGAATAGGAATTTATTTTCTACAGTTATGAGGCTGAGAATTCCAGGGTCAAGGGGGTGCATCTGATGAAGGTCTCCTTGGTGGGGACTGTGCAGAATTCTGAAGCAGTACAGAGCATCACATGACCAGGGTCATGAGGTGTTGAGCATGCTAGCTCCAATCTCTCTTCTTATAAAGCCACGAGTCCCACTCCCATGATAACCCATTAATCCATTAACCCATTAATAGATTAATCCATTCATGAAGACAGAGTCCTCATCATCCAATCACTATTTAAAGGCCCAGCCTCTCAATATTGCCACATTGGGGTGAAAGTTTCAACGTGAGTTTTGAAAGGGACAAATATTCAAACCATAGTACCTACCAAGACTGACTCATGAAGAAATAGAAAATCTGAACAGACCATAATAAGTAAGGACTTTAAGTCAGTGATTAAAAACTTCCCAACAAAGAAAAGGCAAGGACCTGATGGCTTCACTGGTGAATTCTGCCAAATATTTAAGGAAAATTAAACCAATCCTTCTCAAACTCTTCCCAAAAAATTGAAGAAGAAAGAGCACTTCCAAAGTCACTATGAGGCCAACATTACCCTGACAGCAAAGCCAGACAAGGACACTGCAAGAAAAAAAAAAATATGAAAGAATATTCCTGATGCACATAGATGCAAAAATCCTCAACAAAATACTGACAACTCTAGCAAAAATGGACAAATGTAATCCCATCAACTTAAAAAGTGTCTGTACAGCAAAGAAAACAGTCAAGGAAATGAAGGGACAGCCCACAGAATGGGAGAAAATATTTGCAAACTACCCACCTGACAAGGAATTAATAACCAGAATATATAAGGAGCTAAAATAACTCTATAGGAAAAATATAATCCAATTTAAAAATGGGCAAAAGATCTGAATAGATATTTCTCAAAAGAAGACATACCAGTAGCAAACACATATATGAAAAGGTGCACCACATCACTGATCATCACAGAAAGGTAAATCAAACTACAATGAGATATCATATCACCTTGGTTAAAATGGCTTTTACCCAAAAGAGGCAATAATGAATGCTGGTGAGGATGTGAAGAAAAGGGAACTCTCTTCCACTGTTGATAGGAAGCTAAATTAGTGCAGCCACTATGGAGAATGTATGGGGATTCCTCAAAAAAACTAAAAGTAGAGCTATCATATTATCCAACAATCCCACTACTGGGTATATACACAAAAGAAAGGAAATAAGTATATCAGAGAGATATCTGCACTCCCATGTTTATTGCAGCATTATTTATAATAGGCAAGATTTGGAAACAACCTAAGTGCCCATCATCAGACAAATGGATAAAGAAAATATACATATATACAACTGAGTACTATTCAGTCATAAAAAAGAATGAGATCCTATCATTTGCAACAACATGGATAGAACTGGAGATCACTATGTTAAGTGAAATAAGCCAGGCACAGAGTAAAACTTTGAATGTTCTCACTTATTTGTGGGAACTAAAAACCTTAAAACAATTGAACTCATAGAGATAGGAGTAGAATGATGGTTACCAGAGGCTGGGAGGATTAGAGGAGGACAGGAGGAAGAGAGGATGGTTAATGCATACAAAAATATTATTCAAAGGAATAAGATCTAGTATTTGATAGCACAACAGGGTGACCATAGTCAACAATAAATTACTGTACATTTAAAAATAAGTAAGAATATAACTGGATTGTTTGTAACACAAAGAAAGGATAATTGCTTGAGGTGATGCATACTTGACTTACCCTGATGTGATTATTACACATTATATGCTTGTATCAAAATATCTCATGTGCCCCATAACAATATACACCTACTATTTACCCATAAATATTAAAAAAAATACTAGCAAACAAAATACAAAAGCGTATTAAAAGGATCATACACCATGATCAAATGGCTTTATCCCAGGGATACAAGGATGGTTCAATATACGCAAATCAATAAATGATGGTTCAATATATGTAAATTGGTAAATATAATACACCACATTCACAGAATGAAGGATAAAAATCATATAATCATCTCACTAGATACAGAAATAGCATTTGATAAAATTCAACATTATTTCATGATTTTTAAATCTTGTAAAAAATTAGTTATAGAAGGTATGCAACTCAATATAATAATGACCATCTATGACAAGCCCTCAGCTAACATCATACTCAACAGTGAGCAACAGAAAGCTTTTCCTCTAAGATCAGAAACAAGACAAAAATATCAACTCTTGCCACTTTTATTCCACATAGTACTGTAAATCCTAGACAGAACAATTAGGCAAGAAAAAGAAATGAAGGGCATCCAAATTAGAAAGAAAGAGATAAAATTGTCTTTGTTTGCAGATGGCATGATCTTATATGTAGGAAAGTCTGAAGACTCCACTTAAAAGCAGTTAGAAATAATAAATAAATTTAAAGTTGTAAAATATGAAGCCAATATACAAGTCAGAACATGTCTATACACAAACAACAAACTATCCAAAAGAAAAATGATGAAATCAATCCAATTTACAATAGCATCAAAAAATAAAAGACTTAGAAATAAATTTAGCCAAGGAGGTAAAAAAAGAAGTATACACTGAAAAGTACAAAACATTGATGAAAGGAATTGAAGTCCAGGTGCAGTGGCTCACATCTATAATCCCAGCATTTTGGGAGGCCGAGGCGGGAAAATCGCCTGAGGTCAGGAGTTGAAGACCAGCCTGGCCAACATGGTGAGACCCCCATCTCTACTAAAAATACAAAAAATTAGCTGGGCATGGTGGCGCACGCCTGTAATCCCAGCTACTTGGGAGGCTGAGGCAGGAGAATTGCTTGAACCTGGGAGGCAAAGGTTGCAAGGTTGCAGTGAGCCGAGATAGTGCCACTGCACTCCAGCCTGGGCGAAAGAGTAAGACTCAGTCTCAAAAAAATAAAAAGACAGAAAGAAAGAAATTGAAGAAGATGCAAATAAGTAGATATCCTGTGTTCATTGATAAGAGGATTAGAAAAATCAGTATTGTTAAAATATTCATACTGCTAAAAGCAATCTACAGAGTCAATGCAATCCCTGTCAAAATTCCAGTGGCATTTTTCATAGAAATAGAACAATCCTAAAATTCTTATGGAACCACCAAAGGCCCTGAATAGCAAAAGCAACCTTGAGCAAGAGGAACAGAGTTGGAGGCATCACATTTTCTGATTTCAAATTATATTACAAAGTTATAGTAATCAAAATAGTATGGTACTGGAATAAAAACAGATACATATATCAGTGAAACAGAATAGAGAGCTCAGAGAAAAACTCAAGCATATATAGTCAGCTAACTTTTGACAAGGGCATCAAGACTACAGAACAAATAAAGGATAATCTCTTCAATCATTGGTGCTGAGGAAACTAAACATTCATGTGCAAAATAAATGAAATTGGACGTATTTCTTAGACCATATACAACATGGATTAGAGACTTAAACATAAGACATAAAACTAAAATTTTGACAAGAAAACATAGGAGAAAGTGCTTTGATGTTGGTCTTGGCAATGATAATTTGGGGTATGACACTAAAAGCACAAACAAAAGCAAAAATAAACAAGTAAGACTACATCAAACTAAAAACCCTCTGCACATAAAGTAAATAATGAGTGAAATGAAAAGGCAACCTACAAAACGGGAGAAAATATTTATAAACCATACATATGAACAAGAGTTAATATCCAAAACATATAAGAAACTCAAACAACTCAATAGCAAGAAAACAATAACCAATTTTAAAAAGAGGGTAAAGAACTCGAAGAGACATTTCTCAAAAGAATACACACAAATGGCCAACAGGGATATTAAGAAGTATTCAACGGCCGGGCGCGGTGGCTCAAGCCTGTAATCCCAGCACTTTGGGAGGCCGAGACTGGCGGATCACGAGGTCAGGAGATCGAGACCATCCTGGCAAACACGGTGAAACCCCGTCTCTACTAAAAAAATACAAAAAACTAGCCGGGCGAGGTGGCGGGCGCCTGTAGTCCCAGCTACACAGGAGGCTGAGGCAGGAGAATGGCGTAAACCCGGGAGGCGGAGCTTGCAGTGAGCTGAGATCCGGCCACTGCGCTCCAGCCCCAGCGACAGAGCGAGACTCCGTCTCAAAAAAAAAAAAAAAAAAAGAAGTATTCAACATCACTAATTATCAGGTAAATGCAAATCAAGGCCACAATGAGATACCGCATCACACTTGTTAAGATGGCTATCATAAAAAAAAAAAAAAAAAAAAAAAAAGGAAGCAAGATCAATGTCGAAGAGTATGTGAAGAAAAGGGAACACTGATACACTGTTGGTGGAAATGTAAATTGGCACAGCCATTACAAAAAAATAGTATGGAGGTTCCCTAAAACTTTTTTAATAGAACTACCATATGATCCAGCAATCCCACTTCTGGATATTTATACAAAAGAAATGAAATAAGTATGTAGAAGAGATACTTGAACTCCCATATTCATTACAGTATCATTCACAAATAGCCAAGATATGAAAACAACCTAAATGTCTATTGGCAAATGAATGAATAAAGAAAATATGGTCTATACATGTAATGGAATATTATTCAGCATTAAAAAAGAAGAAAATATTCCTTGGGAGGCGAGGTGGGCAAATCACTTGAGGTCAGGAGTTCAAGACCAGCCGGGCCAACATGGCAAAACCCCATCTATCTCTACGAAAAATACAAAAAAAAAAAAAAATTAGCCGAGCATAGTAATGAACGCCTGTAATCCCAGCTATTTGGAAGGCTGAGGCACAAGAATCACTTGAACCCAGGAGGCAGAGGTTGCAGTGAGCCAGTGAGCCAAGATCATGCCACTGCACTCCAGCCTAGGCAACAGAGCAAGACTCTGCCTCAAAAAACAAAAATAAAAGGAAATCCTGCCATTTGCTATAACATGGATAGACCTGGAGAACATTATATGTTGAATCTAAAATAAGCAAACTCATAGAGGCAGAGAGTAGAATGGTAGTTGCCAGGGGCTAAAGGTGGGGAAACTGGAGAGTTGATGGCCAAAGATTACAATGTTTCAGTTATGTAAGATAAGTTCTGGAGATTTAATGTGCAGCATGGCAACTATAGCTAGCAGTACTGTATTGTATACTTAAAATTTTCTAAGAGGTTCTTAAGTGTTCTTACCACAAGAATAATAAGAATAATAATTAATTATTATTATAACAATAAGGGGATAGGAGAAATCTTTAGGAGGTGTTGGATATGCCTTTGGACATGATGGTGGTGATGGTTTCATAGGTATATATTTATCCTCAAACTCGGAGTTGTATACACTAAGTATGTACAGCTTTTTACATGTCAGTCACACCTCAATAAAGTGATTTAAAAATATATATTTGCTTTTCAGATTTAAAAGGCAGTTAATTCTCCTGATCAGCAGTTTATTTTAACCCTTGAAAGATACATGGAATATTTTCAAGGCAATGGATATAGAAGATTTTAATTTGTATATCAAACTGAAATTTCATGCTATACCATAGATATTTGCCAATTCAGATTATTGGAATTGTGTATTTTTAAAAAAAAACCATACCAGTACCTCGGCAGGAAGTATTAGGCAGAGAGAGTCAGGGCATAGCCAAGTGGAGTGTCGCAGAGTCCCATAGCAACACCATTCAAGCCCACACTTGCAGATGGGCGAGACCAACTCATCTGTGTCCTCCTCTGATCCTGCCTGGTTCTTGCATTGGTGGATCTGAGCCTGCTAGCGAGCACACCCATCACTGTCCCTGAGAACCACTAGGATAAATGAGGAAGGATATTCAGAACACTGTCTCAATACTGCTTAGATTTCTCCTCCCAGCCAGTCAGCACCGAAACTAGTTTAATGTCTGCACATAAAAAAAGGCAGCGTGAAATGCTTTCCTCGGCTTCTCCCCACCTCCACCTTGTCCTAAAGAGTGACTAAGCCTTTCTGTTCTCCACCTCAACTTGATTAGGGGAGGAAGAAAAATTACTTCGTTGTGTTTTAGAAACTTCTCTTAAAAAAAAAAAAAAGAAAAAAAAAGCTTAGGCCAATCCTGAAATTGCTGGAGCTCAGCATGCTGACACCAACAATCGTGTAGCAAAAATCAGCAGCAATGGTAGCTCTGTTAACTACCATGAACATCCAGGACCATACAATGAAAGGAAGAATAAAGCCAAGTGAATGTGGATGGGCAGAGAAATAGATTTAATTTAATTTGGAAAAATCAAGGAATATAATATTTCTTGCATTTGTCTCATGACCACTTCTTACCTAAGGTTAAAAAAAAATCTGCCTCAGTTTATTGTTCTTACCTTTTCAAAGAAGAAAATTTCAACTTAAATTCCGTGTCACACAGTTTCTTTTAACTGCAAAATTCTGAAGCCTTTTTTAAATAACATAGGGAAATATTTAACTTAAAGTTCGGAACTCAGAAAAGACTATCCTCCTTATACACTAGATATTCTTAACTAGTGCATCCATAATTTGCTTCTAAACAAAGGAAAGCTGTTTAGCTAGTAACCACAGTATATTGAAACAATTGAAATAACTTTCAATAGTTAAGTAGAAGGCATACACTAACTTAGAGATTCTTTAAGAACTATGTGTATTTCTGGATTAAAGTAGTTTATGTAAACTAGTTCAGTAACTATTTTACCAGGACGCAGTACGGCATTCTGCAAAATTCATTACTCCTATGACTATAAAGTCCTGTTCAAGAGACCTTCACAGTTATATTTGCTTCACACATTAAAATGACAACATAATCTAATAATAAGTATTAATTTAGAGTTAAAGATGTAATAGGCCCAGGTTTGGTCCCAACAATGGAGCTTGGCTTTAGGTCTTCATAGCACCACTTACTAAAATCACTGGGCCTCATCTAATCTATTTAAAATAACCTCTTGTTCCCACTCAAAACAGACAATGCAAAAACACATATTTTCTTCTTCTACACATACGTATTTTCCTCCATTGCTCCCTATATTACTGGTTTAAGACAACGTTTATTCTTAAAATTACTTCACCGATTCCTAGGACATGTTTTCCCACAATAAACAATTAAAAAGATAAAACAGTCTTAATCTTGGGTCACTGATTCATCTTCTTCTAGACCATGCTGATTTCTTTTTAGCATCTGGCACATGACTTTCAATTTTTAATGACTTTCAAAATACATTTTTCTGTAAATCAAATAAATACATTTTTCCTATAAAGCCCCCTTGCATGACTATTGTGGTTTGTCCTCCAAAGTGCAACTTCAAAAGCCACCATAGGAGGAATTCTCCTTGTTTTTGTCTGATGATCAGTACTGATGGTTATTCTTTAGCAACTTGGATTTTGCCACTTAAAGAAGGAGCAAGACCTATGCCTGAAGACAAACATTCTCTATTATTTTTTCATCTCATAAATGAGACAAGAAAGATCTCAACTCCTTCTAGAGCAGTGGTTCCCAAACTTGAACGTGTATCAGAATCATCTAGAGGGCTTGTTAAACCATGTGTCTCTGGGCCCACCCTAGGGTTATGCTTCAGCCCCTGGAGTTGCAGCCTGAGAATCTGTATTTCTGATCAGTTCCCAGGACCACACCATGAGAACTACTGGTCTAGACTATCTGAGCGGTCCAGTCAAAAAAACCAAAATTGTTACAAAAAAAAATTTTTAAGTCACTATTAGAGAAAATTAAGACATTCAGACTACCAGCTCCAAAATTTATCTTATCAGAACCTCAATGTTCCTTAGAGGAATTTTAGTAAACAATAGTATTATATTCATTTTTTAAATGTCAAAAATTTGTCTAACATCATTATACTGAATCTACTTTTGCCTTCATATTGGGAAGTTTAAGCGCTGCCATTTTTTTTTTATTTTAGCTTGTAGACAATTTTTCAAAGAACATATGTGCTTTTCTTTTTAGAATAACATATGATTAAATATGCTGTTTTACCTTTAAAAAGCAACTAAATTGAAATTTACTTCACATATGTTTATAGATTTTCCAAAAATTCCAAGGCAAATTCAAACTGCATAGAAAGTTAATTTTTTTCTAAATTCTCCATGAGTATATGGGTATGGTTTACTATCAATTATGCATGCCTCTTATTAAAATAAAACCACATTCTAAAAAATTTCCAGTTGGCACTGTTTATTCTATCACCATTTATGTGATACTCTAATAAACAGCATCTAAGGAAAAATCCATTTACCTCAGAGAACTATACACCTACTATGTGAGAGAATAATTAAGATGAGTATTGCAATAAAACAGTATTGTACATTAGTTTCCTAAATGTTATGGTATAAATTAATGTCCAAAGGAAATACTGTTCATTCATTAAAGATTTGAAACTACAGATTATTTAACATATGTGCTAAGAAGCTATTTGTAACTGATTTTAGGCTCTGTGTATTTTTATGTTCATTGAAGCACTTTTTATAAAGAACACGTGCTTGTTTACTGCCACTGGCTGTTCAACTCTCTGAAAACTAGCTCCTCTGCTGCATACTGACTAGTACAAATTCCTCTGTAGCAAGATTACGTTTCAGGACTTTAGGGGTTTTTTTCTTATTGTTTATTTAATGTTCAAGCATAGTTTTAATAACAACCCTGCTCAGAAACTCATTTTAATGATGCTAGGAGTACCAATTCTCCCAGTCTTTCAGAAGGATGTAAATTACTAGTGCGATGTGGAGACTTGCAAAGCATTTGGGCACAATGAACAAACATGAGAAAATTGCTGGAGGTAAAGAATAGCTACTGTTACTGGACAGAAGGGAAAAATGGCAAATCCAGTAATGGTCATGATGGAGATGCAAGTAAATAGAGTTTGCCATCGATTCACTAATTTGACAAAGTGCACCTAGATTTATCATCTTTCCAACCCTGCTCTTTCTAATCTTTTAGTGCATTACCATCATCCAAGGCTCCTTTCTTCTAGGACAGTAACTGGGCATACAGAACAGTACCAGTATAATACCCAGTACAATACCAGACAGTGTCTAAAGTATCCCATCAGCTGGTTAAAATAGTCTCAGAGAGGCCTGGCACAGGAAATCAGCCCATTTAGCACCCACTTCCAGAGATCCATCCACCTCCCACCTGCCCTTCTTTTCACTTTATTGCTCAATAATGTCCAATAGTCTTCTAAGCTTTTGTTAAGTCTCTGTTCATCCTTGGTGTTTCCAATTTTTACTGCCCTAATTCTACTTGTCTTTTTTCTGTGGTTCAGCCCTTTGTACCATGACTGATGCTGCTATGTCCTCCTCACCAGCTCCCTTTGGTTCCAACACTTACATACATCTTACAATATTTCACCCAGAAAATGTTTTCTTATGTCCCCTTATAGCAGATCTGATAAGATATTTGACCCTAACAAACATGTGACTATTGAATATATTTATAGATGGGCAAATTGTGGAGACAACCCAGCTTTGTATTTCACAAGGTGAACAACGAGCAGTAAACATGATAGGAATGAGGAACTACCAAAACCTATCCACTAGGTTCTTACAACCAGACCCAGTTATGTATTGTGTTTAGTTAGTCTCTGGAAAATACAATCACCGAGAAATTCCCTGTAACTATTGCATGACATGTAAACATGACCAATAGTCAGTTATCTGGGAAATCATTTAGAAACTCCAGGAACTCCAATTTGAACTCCAGTAATTCTAAAGGAAGATTAAATGAGAAAAAGGAGACACATTTTTGTTTTCACAACTAGGATGTCTTATTCTGACACCTTTTTAGTTCAGTAGCACAGCCTGAAGAGTGTTATCTCACCAGGAGGAAAGTAAGATGACAAAATTGATCTGTCTTCACAAAGCAAAATTATAAACTTAATTACATAATTATTTTTAATATGTGCATTTATGACTATTGTGATAAGAGCAGTTACATTTCATGTTCTTCGCAAGCTTCACATACACCAGTTCATAAAGCCTAACAATATTCTCATTCAACGTACAATAGTTAATGACCCATTTGCTTGCCATTTGTCTTTTCCTTTGCCAATCTTTCTTTTTCTCAGTACTTACCCATCCTGTTACCCAAAAGAGGCATATTCTGCAATATTCACTTTAGAGGTGGCCAATTCAAATCAATACAAAGGAAGGATCTTCCAGAGTGTAGACAAAGGGCCATAATTCAAAATGAATTGGGCAGCCCCTGCTAAGCAGCCCCTCCAAATGAATTGGGAGGCCCTTAGCTTTAAACTAAGGCTTAGGGCCTCCAACAGATGCTAACAGGGAGACATACAAAGGCAGTACCTAGATTCATTGACCATGACTCAAAACACTGGTTAATAGCTAACAGAATGCATTGTTGTTTGAAGCTACTGTGTCCTACATGATTTTGAAGGACTTGTGCTATCAGAGAGACCCTGAGCCTGGACTAGATCAGTGGTTCCCAAATCACGGTCCACCGACAGGGTCTGTGGGACTTTTTATTCATCTGCAATGAAATAAGAAAAATAAGGACAATTTAGTCATTTTTAGTGAAACTAAATATATTCTGTTTAGAGGACTGTGTTTGAACATTATAGCTTTCCTAATTTTGTGATATTAAAGTGTCTTTACATTTATCAAATGATGGTAAAAGATAAATGGTAGGGCCTTTATTGTTGCTATTCATGTTTTTATTTGACAAAATTAAGTTTGGTAACCTTATGTTGTCTCCATTGTTTTATTAAAATTTGACTTAATTATGGAAACTATTGTTTTTACATGACCATCAGGTTAAAACTACTGAAGCTCTATAAATCTTTATATGTAGGACATCCCATGGTTATGTTTAATATGATAAAATATAACTTGATGGAATCTTGAAACCTCTTGCCCCATCCTCTAGAACTGCACCATCCAACGGGGTAACAACCTGCCACATGCAGCTACTGAACTCTTGAAATGTAGTTGCTCCAAATTGTGCTGCATAGTAAAATACATACTGAATTTCAAAGATAAATAATAAACTGTTAGTTATTTGAGAAATCTCCAAACTACTCTCCACAGTGGCTGAACTAATTTACATTCCCAATGGATTCATTCACACTCTAAACATCAGCATCACACAATATACCTTTGTAACAATCCTGCACATGTACCTCTTATCTCATTAATAATTTATCTCATTAATAAAAAATACCTCTTTAATAATTTTTATATTGATCACATGTTGAAGTGGTAATATTTTTAATATCCTGAGTTAAATAAAATTTATTATTAAAAGTGATTCATCTGTTTCTTTTTACTTTTTAAGTATGGCTTCTAGAAAACTTTAAATTGCATCTGTAGCTCACATTGTATTTCTATTGGACATCCCTGTTCTAATGTCAGTGTGTTCATGATTAACCACTATTAAGATAATGTTCTTTCTGGTAATGTATTGTGTTTGCATGCCTTCTCAGTCACACAGACCATAATAGCTGACTTACTTCTGTTACTCAATAGCCTTATTTACCTAGAGTCTCTGCTCTTTCTCATCTTTTGTATCATATGGTCATGAAACTAGTTTTCTTTGTTAGTCTCCTTTTGATCATATCACTCCATTCCCCAGAAACTGAAGAACAGGGAAGCCTTAGGCACCGGTGGTGAGAATGTAAATTAGTACAGCAAGTCCTTACTTAACAGCATGGATAAGTTATTAGAAACAGTGACTTTAAGTTAAAAGACATACTGTATAACAGAACCAATTTTATCATAGGCTAATTGATATATAAACAGGAGTTAACTTCCAATGACTTACAGTTTGCAATTTCACTTAAAGCCACAGTTTCCAAGAACCTGTCAGTGGCATTAAATGAGGAATTGTTATATAGTTGCTGTGGAAAAGAGAATGAAGGTGCCTGAAGAAATTAAAAATAGAACTAATGTAGGATCCAGCAATCCCATTACTGGAGATATATACAAAGGAAAAGAAATCAGTATGTCAAAGAGATATCTGCTCTTCCATGTTTATTGCAGCACCATCCACAATAGCCAAGGTATAGACTCAACCTAAAAGCCCATCTACAGATGATTGAAGAAAACTGTATAGATAGATGGATGGATGGATGGATGGATGGATAGATAGATAGATAGATAGATAGATAGATAGATAGATAGATAGATAGATAGATAGATACAAACAATGGAATACCATTCAGCCATAAAACAGAATGAAATCCTGTCATTTTCAGCAAAATGGATAAAGCTGGAGAACATGTCATGTGAAATAAGGCAGATGCAGAAAGACAAACACTGCATAATATTGTACGTGGAATCTAAAGAAGCTTGTTTCACAGAAGTAGAGCGTAGAATAGTGGTTACCAGAGGCTGGGAAGAAGTTGGTTGACAAGTATGAGGTTACATTTAGACAGGGAGAATAACTTCTGGTGTTTCTGTTATACAGCAGGGTGACTATAGCAAATAACAATGCAGTGTATAGTCGAAGATATAGTTGAAGATACTAGAAGATTTTGAATGTTATCACAACAAAGCGATGATAAATGTTTAAAGCGATAGAAGGTAATTACCCTGATTTGAACATTATAAAATGTATACAAGCATTGAGACATCACATAAGTATGTACAATTACCATATGTTGATTATGAATTTAAATTTAAATTTTACAATAAAAAATAAATTAATCAACCTAATGTTTGACACTCTCCAACAACTAATTATTCCATAGTTCTCCAATACTAATTATGTTATTTTCTGGCCATAAACCCATCCAGACCTGCTATTTGCACATGCCGAGTATTTGCACTCACTTGTCTTTGATATGAAATGTTGTTTCCATTACTCTCTCTCAGTCTATGTCTTTCTTTGTCTTCCACACTCAGTACACAGCTCTTCTTCTCTAAAAAATCTTCCACACTTGACCCTACCCGGCCCTCCAAACCAGTCTCCTTGATGATCTCGTATACCTCCTTTAATACATTATGTTCATGGCATCAATTTATATTTATTGAAAAATGTAAAAATATATATGTATTTCAGACAATCAGCTTTGTGCATTCTGTCTCCATAATTCATAAATTATCTTAAAGCAGAGTATCATATTTCACAAAGTGACAGGGCTATAATACATCTAAAAGATTGACTATTTGTTTTACTAGTGAGGTAACAAGACTAAAGCTTTTAAGTGACTTATCAGAGTTTACATGTCTAATTAGGAGCAAAAGTGGGACCAGAACTCCCAATGTTCTACTGGTATTTCTGGAACAAGCCACTTTTACTTTTCTAATTTATTCTGTCTTCCAGCATGTAGGAAATACCCTGGTATAAATCAGGTAGCCTCAAATGAAGCATGAAGAAGCATCAGCAGTAGATAGTGCCCAAAGGAGAGAACATTGAGATTATCAGGCTAGGGCAAAGAGCACCAGATCTCCTGTGAGTTGATCCCATGGGGTGAAAAGCAAGCTAGATCATAGGCAAGTGAGTGGGCTTAGAGACAAGGCTCCAATCATAGCAGAGTGGCTGAAGTGCGATCAAGAAATCTGAAGCAGCTGCAGCTTAACCACAGTGACTGAGCATGCGCATTAAGGTTGTGAGGGAAGAGGAAGAAAGATGGCTGCTTAGGGAACACACAGGTTACCAGACATGAAACAGCAAGGTTAATTTCCAGATCCCACCCACTAACCCAGTCAACAGACTATATCACTTATTTTATCTCATCAGTCTTGAGCAAGGTAGGCTCAATCTAGATAAAATAAGCCTAAAGCTTGAATATATTCAGTTAAGGGAACTATGTAAAACAAAGTTAATACTAAGCCCTCCCCAGAGTTTGCACTTACTGTGTAAGATGATACAGAGATGGATAGATAAATGTTGAGCTTGTTGACTTGTTGACACTGCCCTCCTCTTCTTCACATTACCAACTTTGCAGAGGGTCACTAAATTCTGTTATCTCCCTGTTATATCCCTCAACTGGATATAGGGCAACACGAAAATCCACATGGGATTTGGCTTACAATGTAATGGTTGATTTCCTGCTAAAATGACAGTAGCTTCTGGTCAGTTTTCATCTAGGGTAAAATTGTTTAGATTTTATACAAAATATTTTAAGAAATATCTGTGCCTACTAACTGCTCTGTCCTAGTTGCACATTTTGCTAGGTATCATTCCCTAAAAGTTATTTCATTTCAGAATTGTTTAATGCTAAATCAAGCAGCTAGTATTTTTGGTGTGACACAGAGGTGATGAGTTCCTCAAGGGTCTTGCCTGACTGACAGCTGTCAACTAGAAATGGATGCATAGAATGAACAATTTGGCAGCATGCATTTTAGCCTTTAGATTGCACTTAATATTTTTAATGTATGGTTAGTTTACTATTATCCGAATATCTCTACATGATGAAGGTCTTATTGAGGTTTTACCAGCCTCTCGCACTGGGACTTTCCCAGGTCTACAATCAAAAAAACACATCATAAAATGGCTTTTTCTACTGTTGAAAAATGGTGATTGTGAAAAGGTTCAGAAACATGGACAGAAGCCCTCAAGTGCCATTACCCAGTTTTAAAACATGATACTGAAAAAACAAAAAAAAAAAAAAAAAAAGTCATGGTTTATTTCCGTCATGGTAGGATGGAAAAGCCACAAGATTATTGTGGATCTGTACAGTGCAGGCAGGTTAACAATGCTTGTTTGGTTTGACTCACTAGGTTGGTTTGAGAAGTAATTTTCAAATAGAAGTTTTTGTTATATTCAAAGAGCCTCAATAAGGTTTTAAGAAGAGATTCAAAGATAAGAAAGGGTATCAGCCTCTATTAGCCTATGTCTAGGGTAGAAACCCCTGACATGCTCAGCCAAGTGGAGGCATTGACATCACAGATTCTATTGGGCCCAGAGTGCAAGTTTATAATTGAACAATGTAGGCAGGAAGAGAAGGCTAAGAACATAAACTATCTATTTGTTTTTAAAACTCTTTAATATGTGTCTTCAAACTGCAAAACAAGAGAATGAGAAAACACACTTTAATTCACATCTTAAGAAGGATTCTATTTCAGTAATCTGGTTAAATAATAATAATAATAATAATAATAATAATACCTAAAGATTACTTAGGGGAGTCTTTTGCTACAATGCAGTGGTTCTCAACCAGGAGTGATCTTGTCCTTCAGGAACATTTGCCAACTGCTGGAGACACCTTTAATTGTTGCAACTGGAGAGTGCTACAGGCATCCAGTGGGTGGAAGCCAGGAAGGTTATTAAATATTCTACAATGTAAGGGACAGCCTCTCACAATAAGGAATTCTCCAGCCCATAGTACAAACAGTACCTACCTCAATGTATGGCCAAGGTATGCTATATTCACTTTTGGGTTTTGCCACCAAAATACTTCTATAAAACTAATATGCCAGATTCACTGCCTTTGCCAAAAATAAGAGAGAAGTGACACCCTGAGAAAACAAACAATGAAAATTATTCATTCAGATAAACATCTATTTTAGTAAAACCTAATAGATTCTTAATAAAATGAGAGATGATTTGGAAATTTTGCCCTGATAATTTGAGAAGATTTAAAATACATTGTTAACGAGTACTTCCTGGCTAGTGGCCCACTAATTGTATGTATCTGTGATAATGCGCTCAGGCAAAATTTTCAAAGTTTGCACAATAACATCAGAATGATTTTGAAGACCTCTGTATCAACAGCTTACTTTTTATTGACACTTCCCAAAGCAAGTTCTTCAGTTTTACTATTAAGAAGCTTCTTATGGGTCCTCCTTCTGATACTGCCCTTGACATATTCCACAGCATCCTTCCAAAAAACTACTATTTCTAAATAAATTTTTAAAAAATCTATGAACCACCCACATAATAATCTTAAAATATTTCAAGTATTATTAAAAATAGTGAACATTTTATGGGACTAAATTCAGTTAACCATAAGCATGTCCATCGAAAGAACAGTGTCTTCACTAAATAAATCTACTGCTAAATGAATAAGGACTTGTGAAGATTTCTATAATTCTTCTTTCATGGAATTAATTATATTTATGGGGAGAGGAAGCAGTGTTAGTATAACCTTTTAGCCCTTATTTAGAAATAGTCTTATTATATTGAAGTCAATGATGTACAGATATGTAATCCAAGCAGATTCTACTTGTATATCTACAAGTAGGGAGCATTAACCTCAAAAATAAATTCCTCATGTCAAAGAGCTACTACTCATTTGTTCCAGAAATTCATCAGCAAGTTGCAAAATAAGAATGAACCAGTCTGGTTAAAAGAAAATGCAGTCTACAGAAATGTTCATTGCATTTTCATACTTTTTCCCCAACTGGTCAAATAATAAAAAATCACCACATGAATGACTGACGCTTAATAATCACCTGTAATGCAGTAGGACCTACACCCCTCACTATGCCCTGTGCTGGCCATCAGAGCTACCTTGTTGCATACATATTTTGCTCCAGAAAAGCAAGGCTCAGCCAAGAGTCAGCACCTGCATAACTCTAAAGTCACAGGGGACCTATAATTTAAACCCAGGCCGGCTTTGCTCCAGGACATCCAGTGACATGTCATGGTCTCCATTGTAGCAAAATTCACAAGTTCAAAAGGATTTTAAGTTGTTTTCTTCTTTTGTATTCTTCTTTCAACAATATCCTATTGTTCGAATTCCCAAACTCAAACAGTTTATAAACGATTGCTGTAGTTACACTTTAATTCCTACCCCATAGTTAATTCCACAAAGGCATTTTGCCCTGTGTAATTCCATTCTTTTCCTAGTCCTATGTCACAAGGGGAAAAAATATGTTTTTGCTTATGAGATATCTCTAGCTCAATTTCTTTCTGGTAGTGTATCTTTGATCAGTTCAGACATTTCTCAGAGTTTGTATACACCCTCGTTTGTAGATATCCTGTGTGTTCTCTGAAACTTTATTGCTGCTCAGCTTTGTGTGTGTGTGTGTGTGTGTGTGTGTGTGTGTGCATGCACACATGTGCATATGTGTAAAGAAGGAGATTAGGACATTTAGAGAAGGAGGGCGGGGAGGAGAGATCCTGAGAATAGAAAGGAGGAAAGAAAAAAAGAGGGAATGGAAAGAGACAGAGAAAGGAAATGGGAGTGGAAGGAGGGAGGACTGCTTTGTAGCTGCTAAGATTGCAGACAGAAATAGCACACAACCACCGTGAGCTGTATGCGATTCAGAAACCAAGACCAAATTTTGTTCACTTTCATTAATCAGTTGCTCAGAGAGAAGGAAATGACATCTGGTCCTGTCTTCTTCTACATCTTAATTATTGGAAAATATTGTAAGTATGCTCAGTATCTAATTTTGTATACCTTAGTATTTTGTGGAATAACCGCAAGCACAAATGTTTATTCCTTATATTTATGCTTTTAAGATAAAATGCATTTACTGATAAAATTGTAATCTCACTTCAGAATTGTTCTTCTTAGTAAATGTCTGGTATTTGTATTAAAAACTGTAATATCTTATCATAGTCAATAGTGAAGCAAGACTGATGTGCCATGTAAACCTAGGCTTCATAATAACCAATTCATATAATTGATATTATAAGCAACATTATAATGTTTAAAGAGTAGTGATTCTTAAACTGTATTCAAGGAATATGTTCATTGAAAAATCCTAGGAAAGTCCTCACATTTGTGCCAGTTTCTGTGTAGTTGTAATGCTCTGTCGCCCTTATCCTTTGTGATTTGCTATCATAGGTGTGCTTCTGGGCAGGGAGATGCATTCTTAAAACTCTTTTTATTTAGCAAGATTTATCACTGTTCCTTGAAAGAAAAACAAGGGAAAGCACAAAGCAATGAAAAACATAGGCACAAAAGAAGCTTCAAGTGGGCATGTTATTTTTACTATAATGACAAATTTTGTTTTCTCTACGTGTGCTATGGTTTATTTTTCAGAAAATCTTTTTTACATTCAAGGGAAACAGCTGTTGTGTGTTAAGCTCCATTTGATTTATAGTATGTAGATAGAAATAAAATATTTTTGTTTCTTAGATAATAAATATGAAAAAGTCAAAGCCAAACCAAGAACAAAACTTTATAGGTATCTTTAGTCCTTTATGATTCCGGGAATGTGGGCTTTCACTAATTTAGAAGTTAACAAGCCTTTTTATAGTTCTGTCTCTTAAAAGTTTGCATAAGTTTTGTTAACTCTGAGCTCTTCTATTAAGGAATGTCTCAGGGTAACTTTCAATCCTGACTCTCCCAATTGCAGTGTGTCAAAGTGATGGTATTTTCCTTTTTCTCCTTCTTTCCTCCTTCCCTCTACTCCATCTCATCTAGAGTTAAAATTAAAGGATGGCATCAAAACCACAGAAACTATTCAGAATCCCAGGGAAATATTCTAGTCCTAGCTTTCTCCATCTCTAATCTTGATTACTGACATTCCTATTTTTTAACTGAAGGGAAAACAATAAATTGCAAACCACCACCGAAAATGTAATGTTTCTAATTATAATTCCATGTTTAAACTACCAGAGCTTTTGACATTTATGGCCAACAGCTTCAAAAAATAATACCATATTTTACCTTCCCTATTCCATTTCAATGAAATGAATAGATTAAATAAGCCAGAGGAATATTTCTAGAATAGTCATTCCAGTATAAAGAATTTAAGGGTATATAAAAGGTGTTTAGGGCAGGTTGAGAAGCAACTTTGACCACTGTGTTACCACTCATTTCAGGTTAGGAAAAAAATTCCATGTTTACATGTACCTTTTTGTTAATAATTATTCATGAGCAGGAAATAATAATGATGGTGGTCATGATGATGCCAAAACCCTCTGTCTCTTTAAATTTAACTTCTCTTTTGATTCAAAAGAAAATTTGGGAATGTAGTGTAAGTTGAGAGCTCCAAGTTCTCATCCTTCCACGCCTTCCCCAGGAAATGAGGGCATAAACATTTGCAGCAAAGTTTGGCAAGCCAATTCCTGGCTACATGGTGTTAATTGCATGTTAGGGTGGGGGAACACTTGTCAGGGACCCCCTGAAATAGCACCCACAGCCAGGGTTCACCTTGAGTTTAGCCCCTCACCCAGGCTTCACGTAAGTGAGAATTTCCTGGGCACACAGCAACGGAAATCAACAACCACGCATAAGGACAAATTCTTAAACCTCTGTAAATGCCCCATGGTGGTTGTTTCTCTGTGTGTTTGTTTTGTTTTATTTTGTTTTTATATCCACTTTCCTGTTACAGGAAAGGCGATGTGATATCATGGAAGACACCTAACCTAAGATGCTTAGCTGCACTACCATGTACCAGTTCTATGGTTTTCAGCAAATGATTTACCTCTTCTGAGCATGTGAAATGGCAATCAAATCCTTTACCCTGTCTACCTCTCAGACCTCCTGTGTTCCGTTCTTTGTTACAAAAATTACCTCCTGAATCTTCACAACAACTCTATTATGTGGATACAATTAAGCACATGAGGTAGGACATTCAATGCCTTGTCACAAGACTCGAGCTAATAAATGCCAAGATTGGAATGCTTTCAAAGCCCGTGCTCTCTCCCCTAGACCATGATAATTCTCAGTAGCCATAATGTGTATAAATGGGCTTTGAAAACTCTAAAGCCCGTTACAGACGTAAGCAACTATTAGTCATCCTTTCAACCAAAAATACCTATGCATGCCAGAGCAGTGACCATGCTTTATTCACCTATCTTATTAAAGTAAGCATGGTCCCTGCTCTGAAGGGATAGAATGGAGAAGACCGCAAGTTGATCTAAAATTCAATTCAATAAGACAAGTGCAAAAATTGAGGTCCACACAAACAGAGGTGACATTAAGACATAAAAGATTTCCTTTTAGCCTTAAGAATTTTTCACTCTTTAAAAATCCTTCTGTCCATAGTCTAATTAATTGTATTGTGCCAATGTTAATTTTTTAGTTTTGTAATATACTAAAATTATGTAAGATTAAGGAAAGCTGGGTGAAAGCTGTATAGGATCTCTCTATACTATTTTTTCAACTTCTTGTAAGTATATAATTATTTCAAAATTTGTAATTAAAAAGCAATCCCCAGGACAACTTGTATCTTAAGTTCTTATCAGACAATGCTTTATTATTTCTTAAATGATTTCACTAAGCAAAACAATTCTTTTACTTAATGTTTTAGATAGGCAGGGAACAAGTGAAGATACAAGAAATAGAAGGAGTTCAAACATAAGCTTGATCCACTTTAGTATTTTGCCAAGGACTGGCCCAGCTTAGTAAGGTCCTCACTTTCAGACTCCTAGAGACACTTACCAGGCTACCTGGCCTTTGCCAGTACTCTCATAACTTGTAACAGTTTTCTTCTGTAACTATGAAGAAGAGAAAAGGAAGAGACAATTCCAGAACAGACCGTTAGCTTGGTTAGTACATGGAAAAGGAGAATGTGGGCATATTTATCCAATTCCAAAAGATGGGAGAATAAACACACCAATATGCAAACCACGGAGGTATACTGTGTTCTACCTTATACTTTGGGGGCGGTTGGGTTTTTTTAATTTGTATAAATATATGAGGCATGAGTGCAATTTTGTTACATGCCTAGATTGCATAGTGGTCAAGTCAGGACTTATCCCTCACCCGAGTAACATGCATGGTACCAATTAAATAACTTCTCACCACCTTATATTGTGGGGGCTGCTGGCAATTTTGTATTGTTTTTACTATGTATTTTGAATCATATTTTTAAGTTTCAAATGGAAGGAAAATTAATGAATCTGTGCAAATGCACCCTGATCTACATAAAGGGAAATTATTATGTTTGTGAACTAAATAGTCTTTCAAGCACAGTTTCACACATTAGTACAAACTTGTTAAACTAAAATGCCTGGAGTTGAGTATTCTAGTTAGATTTAACTTTTTGTCTGAAAAACTGTAAGCATTTAGACCATTTGATTTCAATCCTTATGTTTATGGGTGTAGTTGTTTTTCTATTTCCCATTTATTGAGAGGTCTCCATAGATGAGGAACAATGTAAGTGCTTTACAAACATGATCTTATTTTATTCCTATAATAACCCTATGAGATATTCTCGCTTTACAAAATAGGAAACAGAGAATGAGAAATATCTGGTAGCATTCCTGGCACCACTTCCTAGTAATGATGCAAAGGAGATTTGAATCCAAGTCTATCTCCTTAAAAAGCCTATGCTGTTAAACATGATTTGATTCTAACACTTTCTTAAATTATAATATAGAATTTAAAGTGACCTTAACAGACCCCTGACCTAGCTCACTGGCCTTCAAGCAAGTTAGATCTTTCTCTATTTTAGATATTAATCCATAAGGAAATATTGACCAGTCCAAGGTCTCAAAGCTGGTAAATCCAGGGCTTCCACCACCTACAGTGAGGGCCTCCCCATCCAAGGCAAATTCAACAAATCCATGCTAGGAGTTTTTATATCTCCTCTTATGAGCTGGTGCTATCTGCTTTGTATACATTCCTCAGTGTACACCAACAACTGATGAATTAGTATATGTAAATAATTTGACTATATAGAAAGCACTTTTGTTTGCAGCACATGACACTTAGCTATACATATAGCAAGTGCCCATAAATATTGACTTAATTCCTATGTTAGCTTACCTCTCCCTCCTCCTGGATATTTTATTAGCCCCACAACCCCAATAGCTCTATTTCCTGCCTATGTGTAGTGATCCAGTACTCTCTCATCTTTTTAAATTCTACAGCTTCATCTATTTCTGTGATCAAAACAACAAGGACCCACCACTAAACCAAAAGCTCTTTCCTTCTTTGGAGATAAGCAGGGGCAAGTTGTGAATATTTCAAATTTAGGTTTTGTTCTCTATCACAACAAAAATAAATATCAAGTGGAAAAAAGGACAGTGTAAAGTGAGATATCATGTTGTTCATGTTAGAACTTGGTATTTTCCTACTAAATAACTGTATTTTATAGCAGCCTGGGTATTATTAGATTTGTTAAATAGATTCATTTTATAATTATTTCAGTACTACCTAAATTAACTGGGTCTCCTGATTTCTTCAATCTTTTATGATAATGAATATGCCTTTTGGAAATCATCAATGTTTTCAAAAAAATTCTGAGAGTTAATCTTTGGGAATGGTACTCTTGGGACTTTTCACCAGCTGGTCTAGGCCACCTGGAGCCCTTGCTTCTGGCCATTGTGCCAACAACTCTTTCCACCTCTCTCTCACCATCATTCTTCCTCGACTCCTCTCCCAGATTCCTCCAGGAACTCAAGTTCTCATTGAGTTCCAGTGCAGATGGACACAGCTCTCTCTCTCTCTCTCCTTAGCTCCTGTTTCCAAATGCAATCCTAGGTCTACGTTTAGACAGGGTGCTCAGTTGAACCAAAATGTTACCCACATGATTAGCTACAAATGAAACAGAGATAATCTGATATATTCTTTAATAGTAAGATTCACACTTAAAAAAACAAAAAGCTGTTGAGATATTAAATAATTTTTTTGTTAGAGAATTGAGTATCCACTTGAACTGAGAGGCCATGTAATTATATGAGTTATTCCATTGATTAAAACATGTAGTTCATCAGGCGCCATGGCTCACACCTGTAATCCCAGCACTTTGGGAGGCCAAGGCGGGAGGATCACTTGAGGTCAGGAGTTCAAGACCAGCCTGGCCAACATGGCAAAACCCTGTCTCTACTAAAAATACAAAAGTTAGCTGGGTGTCGTGGTGGGTACCTGTAATTCCAGCTACTTGGGTGGCTGAGGCTGGAGAATCGCTTGAACCCAGGAGGCAGAGGCTGAAATGAGCCAAGATCGTGCCACTGCACTCCAGACCAGGTAACAAGAGCGAGATTCCATCTTCAAAAAAATAAATTTTATATATATATATAAAAAATACATATATATGTATAGTTATATATAAAACTATACATAGTTATATATAAAACTATACATATATATATGTATAGTTATGCTGTTGTCTCCTACTAATCTTTTCCCTTGGTTCTCATCTAATTCATTTAAGGAAAAATGAAGTTTCTTTTTCTACTTCCCGCAGTCTGATCCTCGAGCAAATTGCTATTACTTAGACAGTTTCTATTTAATGTCGCTCAAGTACTATTTTTAATTTCAGTTTCATAAGAAATCAGATTTTTTTGAGTTGGAAGGCAAGGTAAAGCTGTAAAGGACAACATCCTCATTTTTCACATAGAAAGAAACTAAGGCCATATAGCTGTGTTCCCTTTAGTTTTCAGCTCCTTATTCTTAATTCACTTTTAAAAGTGGGTCTCCAAATTTCATATGTAGGACAAAAAGGGCAAGAAATATCAAAAGGGTAAAATATCACTTGAAAATAGAACCTAGATAGAAATTATTAAAATAAATTTATTATCTACCAAAATCCTAGCCTCAATGATTAAGACTTTGCCACTACACTAAGCTAGTATAATCCCTCTTCACATACCTACCTACCTTGTAGAAAAACATTTAAATCATTCTCACAACCAAGGAGAGAAAGGTTCTCATGGCACCTGCCCATCACCATGTTTGCAGCCAGGCCCAGAGGAACTTTAATGAAAGGGACTTTAAAAATGCTTAGAGTAAGGCGGGGGGCAGTGACTCATGCCTATAATCCCACACTTTGAGAAGCCAAGGCAGGTGGATTGCTTGAGCCTAGGAGTTCAAGACCAGCCTGGGCAACATGGCGAGACCCCCATCTCTACAAAAAATACAAAATTTAGCCCGTCATGGTGGCAAGCATCTGTAGTTCCAGCTATTCAGGAAGCTGAGGTGGGAGGATCGCTTGAGCCTGGGAGGCAGAGGTTGCAGTGAGCCAAGATGGTGCCATTGCACTCCACCCTAGGCAACAGAGCAAGACCCTGTGTCAGAAAAAGAAAAAAAAATGCTCAGAGTAAGTCAACACCCAGTGGATGTCTTCACTATTAATATCTCCTCTCCAGTCCATGCTCCTATCCTATTCCCCAGACAATAGAGTCATCTCTAAAGATGGCAGCCCTTTTCATCACATGCCATGCAAATCATGAATTTGGCCATTGGGGTCACCCCTCTAAAGTGAGAGAGGCTTCATGTGCCACAGGTTGAAAAATGAGACTGAGCATTGCTACAGCAGAAGAAACTTTGCCAACTTCTCAGGAGTAATTTATAGCCTATCAGAATTTATCAGACATTTCTAGTGTCCAGAGTCTTTTTTTCTGGGTGCCCCAGATAATGTAGGCACCAAATACCTGTGTGCTTCACCGCTCCCATAACCTCTTCCTTCCCACCAAAAAAGAGTGCCATCTCTTCTGTCTTTCTGCCTATGCAGGTGCCAGAGAGGGCGGACAGTGGAGGCCCTGGTCGTAGGGAGTCGAATATCCCTAAACTTACTGTTTTCTTCCCTCTCCCCACTCCAGCACACACAGTTTCCTGAGACAGAGTAACATGTTTCAATCCTCACCTTTGTGGGGATTGAAAGGACACTCACAGAGCAACATAGAGCATCCTCACTGTTACGTTAAACGACCCCAAGGTATTCATTCCTGATACGGTGAAACATAAATCCCACACTGGTTATAAACTCTGCTAGTATGAAAGTCTGATCTCTTTTTTCGCTTGCTTGTTTTCTTGTTTATGAGACAGGGTTTTGCTCTGTGGCCCAGGCTAGAGTGCAGTGGTATGATCACAGCTCACTGCAGCCTCAGCCTCCTGGGCTCAAGTGATCCTCCCACCTCAGCCTCCTGAGTATACGATACCACAGGTGCGTGCCATGACGCCGGCTAATTTTTGTATTTTTTGTAGAGATGGGAGTTTCACCATGTTGCCCAGACTGGTTTCGAACTCCTGGGCTCAAGTCATCCACCCACCTCAGCCTCTCAAAGCTCTGGGATTACAGGCATGAGCCACTGCTCCCAAACTCCTTCAAGTTTTGATCCTGCTACATGCTTGGTTTCTCCTTCTTTGCTTCTCTCCCACAGATTGTCTATTTAGTGCCAACTGGACTCCCTGAAGCTTTCCCTTTCCTGGCTAAGCAACCTAGATACTGGCTTCCAGTTCTAATTAACCAGTTCCTCTTTCTCCCTTAGCGCTTAATTTATCCTTCCTATCTTAACGATTCTCTGTATTCCTTAGTCTCACCACACCTTCTGACAAAATACTCACAAAGAAAAATCTCCTGTCTTGGTCCCAAATCTTGCAACCCAAATTCTTATTTCTGCTCATTTCCCTAGTAAATACTTCCTCCTCATGAAGGAGGACTTTCATAGGGAATAGCTGCCTGTTAAACATACTATTTGCAGATTATAGCCCTCCCTCATTTTGCAGTTACCTGGGTTCATGGACATTTTTGGTCGATTTTTTCCGGTGTTGTGTAAATTGGTTCCAACAACTGATCCTAATAATACAAGCAAGTTATGACCCTGCAGATTCCTGTAGTTGTAGCCATTTAAACAGATAAATCTTACTTTACAGAGTTTAAATTAAAACAGTGTAAAATAGAACATGCAAATAGATATGAAATGACAAATTTTGAACAAAATTTATGTGTGTGTGTCTGGATCTAGTGAAAGAAATCAGATTAAACTGCCCTAGGAAGCTTTTTTGGAAGCCTTTTCCAGGCACATATCGCAAGTATAAGTTAATGAAAATAACTGTTCTCAGGTGCATCACACATTGGCTTTTGAGATACAGCAGAATCCACTCTGCCATTGTCTTCACTCATAAAACCTCGGATTCTTTATTTATTTATTTATTTATTTATTTATTTATTTATTTATTTTTTGAGATGAAGTCTCGCTCTGTAGGGCTGGCGCACAGTGGCCCGATCTCAGCTCACTGCAAGCTCCGCCTCCTGGGTTTACGCCATTCTCCTGCCTCAGCCTCCCGAGTAGCTGGGACTATAGGCACCCGCCACCTCATCCAGCTAGTTTTTTGTATTTTTTTTTTAGTAGAGACGGGGTTTCACCATGTTAGCCAGGATGGTCTCGATCTCCTGACCTCGTGATCCGCCCATCTCCGCCTCCCAAAGTGCTGGGATTACAGGCTTGAGCCACCGCGCCCAGCAAAACCTGTTTCTTTTTATCCTCTTCTCTCACCCTCTGTTGCTCACCCCAGCCTTTTGATATTTTAATGGGTTTTTCCCAGAGCAGGCTAGAAATGTTTGATTCATTTTCAATGGTCCAGAAGATTTGCCGTTTTTACTTTCTCAGTTATGGCTGATTTGCTGGAAATTGCAAAACTGCCTCATGGTTTATAAATGTTTCTACTTTCTCACACATTTCAAACTTAGACACAATGACATCATCAGTCATGCTTTCTGTTAGCTTCTTAACCTCCATTTAACCTCCCTCTTTGTGTTAAGATCAGCAGAGGTGGCCAGTTTAGCAAAGTCAAATTTAGATTTTTATTTCTGCCCTTCTAATTGCAGTCGTTACCCCTGATCCTGTGAACTTGCGGCACAGCAGTTTAAGCTTCCTGGACAGGAAAGAGGGACTGCTTTGGTTTGTTGATATTTTCTCAACCACTGAGCATTTGTCTTCAGTGGTGATCCAAAATAATGTGGCAAGTCATTTGTCTATCAAATCCATTTTAATGGGAAAAATCTGTACAAAGCTTTTTGTAGCGCTTCTGGCTCTTGGGCACGTTTTTTCAAAGTTCCTATGCTAGTAAAAATAGCAGGTTCAATTTGAAAGCCCCACGCCCTCTTCTGTTCTTCAATCCCCTAGAGGCTTTGAGTCTTTTTTGAGACAGGGTCTTGCTCTCCTGGCCCAGGCTGGAGTGCAGTGATACAATCTTGGCTCACTGCAAACTCTGCCCCCTGGCTCAAGCAATCCTCCCAACTAAGCCTCCCCTCGCGAGTTGCTAGGACTACAAGTGTATGCCACCATGCCTACCTATTTTTTAAAAAATTTTTATAGAGAGGAAGACACACCACATTACCCAGGCTGGTCCCAAATGCCTGGGCTCAAGCCATCTGCCTACCTCAGCCTCCCGCAGTGCTGGGATTGAGCCACTGCACCTGGCCTGCCTTTGACTCTTCACTATTTCTCTCTCTTTGATCCAAGGCCCCTTGGCCTCCCTCTCTGCCCCTCTGTTTCCTCAATCACTCAGCCCCTCACTCCTGATCCACTCCTGACACACACGTTCCCCTGCTGCACAGGGTCATCTCGAACACAAAATTTACTTCTAATTTTTTCAGGAGAATCCACCCTTCGGTTTTTGTCCTTTTTTTCCTCAGAAAGCATGGGGTTGGGGAGGGGTTCAGGGAATAATAACAAAGGTAATGCCAGCATTCTCTGACATGAAGTTTGAGGGTAGAAGGAAATGTTATAAAGTACTACACACACACACACACACACACACTTACTTTAAATCTTTTGCCATCATTAAGCATACCAAATCCAGGTACGATATATAGTGTAAACATTTTCATGTTTATAGACCACAAACCTCAGATGTGCAAAAATTACATTTTATGTTTCTATGACTAAAATTCAGAGCTCGTGACTCCTACATAAAATAATAGAACATTTAAATTTGCTAATTCAAAGTAGCTTGGTTTTAAAATCAGGCACTTTTTCTTTAAAATGCAGTCTGGGTTTGTTTGGTTGTTGTTTGTTTTTTTTTTTTTTTACATTTGTGGGTATATAAGCAGGTTTGTTACATGGGTATATCGTGTGATGCTGAGGCTTAGGCTTCTAATGATCCCATCACCCAAGTAATGAACATAGTGCCTGATAGGCAGTTTTTCAGAATTTGCCACACCCCTCGCCCTTTTGGAATCCCCAGTGTCTCTTGTCTCCATCCTTTTGTGTGTGTTTACCCATGCACCCAGTGTTCAGCTCCCACTTACAAGTGAGAACATGTAGCATTTGTTTTTCTGTCTCTGAGCGAATTTACTTAGAATAATCACCTCCAGCTACATCCCTGTTGCTGCAAAGGACATGATCTTTTTATGGCTGTGTAGTATTCCATGGTACCATATTTTCTTTATCCAATCTACCGTTGGTGGACATCTAGATAGATTCCATATCTTTGCTATTGTGAATAGTGCTGTGATAAACATATATATGATTGGAGGTGTCTTTTTGGTAGAACTGTGTATAAAATACAATCTCAATCACTTAAGAAATCTTACCTTCTCTACCCTTTTACCCTTCTGACCAACAGCATCTGATTTCAGTGACAGCTTCACAAACATCAAAATTGAGGAGGCAGGTAGACAGGTGAACATCTCCAGTCACTTTGCCAGCTACTCCTGACGGTTAACTCACTCTGGCAGGGATGGGTGACACCAGCACCCATCAAAGCATTCAACGACTCTTCCACATTGTTCTCCAGCTAATCCACATGCTTATCACCAAAGACCACCACCACCATCTGCTCATAGCCTTCTCAGGAGAGCACAGAAGCCCTCAAGTGTCCTTCCTCACCTATTGGGAACTCAGGCAGATTCGAGGCTGACAAAGGCCCTGGGTCTAGCTCACCCATTCACCATCGCCTCCCTCACATCAAGACCCTGCTTCTCCTAGAGACTTGCCCTTTCATTGAGCTGGACTTTAGGATTCGAGACAAGAATCACTTCTGCTTAGGCAGTCTCCCAAATTCTCTTAGCAATTTCCACCTCCTCTCTCCCTCTACAGTTTTAATACCAAAGGGACAGGGTGCTTCCTTCTCACATTTCACTCTCAGCAGGTTCAGGAAAACTGCTTTGAGGGCATCATACATGCTTAACCCTTAACTCTCTCTAGAGGTTGTGGAAAGACTGGATGTTCTGTGTCCTTCATTACTGGATCTTAATGTTCAAGACCAATATGGTAAATAAAAGAAGTAAAGAAAAAGAAAGAAAAAATATTCGTCTCTCAAGCACCTGTATTTTGCCATTGAAAGCCATGACTCTAAAAAGCTTTGGAATTTAAAGCCAAGAAGCTGAGGACTCTAGAAAGTTTTTTTGTGTTCTGCCTTCCCTGAGCAATAAAGTACAGTCTAAATTTCTAGTTTTAGTGGTGGAAGAATAAAAAAGGAATAACCATGAAGGAAGCATACATGGACATACCCTAGAATCAGTAATTATAAACACAAAGCCACAGTAATTAGAAATAATCATTATAACGAAATACCTTAGTAAGAGATGCACTCTTTTTATTTGCAAATCATATCATATCAAATTTTTAGCTATTTCCCAACACTGTAAAATAGACACAAGTGAATGTGTATATTTACCCTTACTCTCAAGAAACTTCTATAGGAGAATCAGAATTTTCAAAACTTGCCTAATGATAGATAGGGTTAGTCTATCTTTATTTGGTCATTTATTTTTTAAGTCACACACAAAAAATGTGCTTACCCTATTTGGATTCTAACTCAAATATCTTGGCTCAAAATTCTGTACTCTTTCTGATACCAATTTTCCCTACTTTTCTATTCTGTTGCCCATAGTGGTTCCTCATATTTCACTTACACCTGCCTTTCTTTTTTTTTTAATAACTTTTATTTTTAATAACTTTTATTTTTATTAACTTTTTTTAGTAACTTTTATTTTTAATCTCTTTTCCCTACACTTTTCTATATGTTTTTTTCCTATTGCTTTAATCAACACTAATCACAATATTATAGATGAAACACCAGTGTATAAAAGTGTTATTCAAAGTGTGAACAATCCCAAATTATTAGGCATATTTATTAAATTTCTCCCACAAATTCTTTCTGATGCAATGTCTAAAACAATAGAATGTGTAATAAATAATTGGTAGGAGTAAGGAATAGTCTCACATGACACTCTCACCCCCTAGAAACTACTCGATCACATTCTTCTCTAATTAGTCTCCCAGGGACCTACACCACTTTTAAATTTATTCTGGGGAAATTGCGGCAGATTTTTAATGTATATTATAATGTGCTTTATTCTATGTACTTAGATACACAAAGTGTTCTAAATCAATGTTATGATATTCTGATTTTTTTTTTTTTTTTTTTTTTTGAGATGTTTCATTCTTGTTGCCCAGGCTGGAGTGCAATGGTATGATCTTGGCTCACTGCAACCTCTGCCTCCTGGGTTCAAACGATTCTCCTGCCTCAGCCTCCTGAGTAACTGGGATTACAGGCATGCACCACCACACCCGGCTAACTTTGTATTTTTATTAGAGACGGGGTTTCTCCATGTTGGTCAGGTTGGTCTCGAACTCCCAACCTCAGATGATCCACCCGCCTCGGCCTCCCAAAGTGCTCAGATTACAAGCGTGAGCTACTGTGCCCGGCCTTATTCTAATTATTAATAGGAATTATTTACATTATTAAAGTTATGGGTAAGAGTCGTTAAATTGTTGATGTTTTGGTTAAATGATAAGCACTCATAAATGTTGTCTGATTAGATCTTCACATGAACCCTGAAAGGTAATGTTTTCTTCCCTTTCCAGAATGAAGAGAGAAATTTAGAAATTTGTCAAGGTCATGGGCACATCAACACTTAGTCCAGAACTTGAACTTAAGCTTATCTGATTCCCAAGCCTGAGATTTTTCAGTCACATACAAACACCAAACTCAAATTCTCTCTCATTTTTTTTATTATTACATATAATAAGTAATTTCTATTTTATTACATATAATAATAAAATAATGTATATTGTTATATTATTAATATATTACATATGATAAAATGTTACTATTATAGATAATATATGATAAAATGATTTATAATTATATAATATTTTATCATTTATTATATCTCATTTTATAAGATGAGAATTCCTCCTATTCCCATTAACAGGTAAACAAGCTAGCCAAGCAAGCTGAACTGGTTGCAGATTTACCATGTTTTATTTCCCAGGGAGAGAAGAGAAGGGCACTGCAAGGACAGGTACAGCTTGCGCAAGGTCATGGAGACAGGAAAGGACATGGCAGGCTCAGAACATGATGAGAAGTCTGGGGTAGTTTAAGAGGAGAGCTGAAGCACATGCTTGGAGATGAAGTTAGAGAGGATCACCAGAACCAGATCATGAAGGTCTTTGTAAGTCACGTGCCAGAGTTAGGATGATAGTATATTAGTAATTCGAATCCAGGTTTTGCGCAAAATGGAAGTAACTCAGGCAAATTACCAAAAATAGACTACAATGTGAGAAACTGAAAGCAATCCTTAGAGAGGGCGTGGTCATTGCACTTGAGTCACTGGAAAGATACAGGCTATGACCAAGTCGAATCAGCTACTGGTTTTCACAAGGAAATAACTCAGGCAAATTACCAAAAATGGACTAAAATGTGAGAAACTGAAAGCAATCCTTAGAGAGGGCATGGCCATTGCATTTGAGTCACTAGAAAGACACAGGCTATGACCAAGTCAAATCAGATACTGGTTTTCACATCGTTTTCCTAGGACCTTAATACATTTTTAAAATATTTTCTCCCTATTCCTGTCTATAAAATACACAAAATATGTGTGGAACACACTACAGAATGTTTGTTGAATACCCTGACCGTGATAGGACTGGCCTTTTTGATATTGCACTCCACAGATATCCGACTATTATCTCTATTTTTCATTCTCAAGAGTTTGATCTAGTCTGTGTTGTGTTTTCCACACTTCCTATTTCCCTTGTGTTATTTTCCAACTCACTATTTTCTTTAACTCTGGAAAGCCCTCTTATCCAGTTTGCAAATAAGGCAATAAATAAAACATAACAGAAAACATTAACAAAGTCTCATACAATAATGGACAATGGATGGACAAAATACTTATACACAGTTGTTTGAATCAAATGGAATAAACTCATTATTTGGAAGTACATACAATCTGTACTCTTTAATCAGTCAGTAACTTTGCAACACAAAGGTTGTTACTCAGAAAGTATCAGTCAACAGATTTAAGAGATTTTATTCAGCAACTATAACCTCACAGCAGTAGAAAACAGCACATAGACAAATAATTGAAAATATTGTGTTTATAGGACTAAGGCCTAATACCTGTAAGAATATAATTTTACTCTATTTTAATATATTTACATTTTAATCAATAGTACTACCCATGATATGTTTAATGCATGGGTGTAAATTCATTACGTTTTCTCATTTGTATTTTCCTTTATAAAGGACACCTTAAGAGTATGATGAAACAGTGCTGAAAGTTTAAGGTGCATTATGGGAAATGCATCAATCAGCGATAACTTCAATATCCTCAGCAGACTTTCAATTTCCCTAAGAATTGCAGAACCATAGGCATGCTATCTAGAGAAATAGCTTGCTCAGAACATCTTTAAAATAAGAATACATTCAATCATTCTTGCGGGTAATTATTAACCCAAGTATTGAACTCTAAGAGATACCTGACTTAAAATAGGGTCTTTTTGCAAATACTGTATACATTATAAGCACACCATTGTTAATGCCTTCTAACATGACTAGAAATATTATAACTACAGGTCACGGAAAACTATAGTTTTAATACACATATGAAAAGATTAGTGGTTTACCTTCAACTGAACGAAGTCATATTCTTCCACTGGATAAATTATTTTCTGGCATAAATTAGATGCATATTTGGAAACTCGTATTAACTGCTTCAAAATAATATAGCCAGGAAATCATATACACTTTGGAGTTGCAATATTGGTGTACTAAATAGGGTTTACACTTATGAGCTGAAAGAATTCCATACACATGGAATGCACAAAGTTTTGTTTACTGTTTCCAAAAAAAAGTAACTTCTATGCCAATTTGTGAATTTATATTAGGCTGGTACAAAAGTAACCGGTTTTATGGCAAAAACCCCAATTACTTTTGTACCAACCTAATGGAAACCTAGCTAAACTAGAAAAATACTTTGTTCACTTGATTAGTACAGATATATGCTCTAGAATCTAAATCTAAAATCCAACCTCTCTTTAGGATTTTTAGCAATAGTTGATGACAAACTACAGCTGTGGGAAATATAGCATTATCCCCACCACTGTGCTTACTGGTGAGCTAGTCCTCATTTGAAATATTTCTCTTTTTATCTCTTTCTTTCCTTAACTATCTCTTCCTTTCATCCTTTCCTTCCCTTTTTCCCCCCGAAAAACAATTAAATTTTCTTAGTCTAGTTGTTTCACAGACAAAATCTGTAGTCCTTAGAGTTTCTATGAGGCAGGTAAAGGGCTTACGTCCTTTGAGAAAACAAGGTCTTGGTGGCAGACTATGTTAACATCAGGCCTGAAATGCCCTTGGGGGATATTTATAGAAATTGGGTCTTACCTGGCTGACAACAGAGTCTGGAGAAAAGGACTACTTTCTATATGCATTAAAAAGAACTTCACGACACCATTATTTTAAAATACTCTTCTAAGTATTTCAGACACACGGACAATTATTCATTCTTCCTTTCCTTCAATTTTGTTTTACTTCCTACAATATGCCAAGCACCGATACAGGCATCAGAAATAAATGATGGACAACTCCAGAAAGATCCCTCACCTATGGGAATTTATAATCTGGTGGTGATATTTAAATAACAAAAAGTAAACTAATAAACAAGATATCTCAAAGAGTAATAAGTATTGTGAAGAAGGAGAAAGTAGTGGAATAGGATAGTAACTAGCAAGGAATTTAAAGGGATAGAGGGATAGATAGAGGGATCCCAAGCAGTCTCCCTAAGAGAGGAATACTTATTCTGAGGCTTGAAGAATGAGGAACAGCCAGCCTTGTAATGATCTGAGGGAAGAACAATGCAGGCACTCAGTAGATGGAACAGCCAACTCAAGACTCTAAAGTCAGACCAAACCTAGCACATCAAGAGAGGACAGTGTTTGTAGATCAAATTAAGTGAGGGAAGAAAAGTGGAAAGAAACCAAGTTAGTGAATAGGATTGGCCCATTTATGTAAGGTTAAAAGGTAAAGGTTTAAAGTTTAGATTTTATTCCAAGAACAATGGAGTGTTAGTAGAAGTTTTAGAAGAAGACACATTAATGATCTACTTTAATTTTGAAAGATCCCTCGGGCTGCTGTGTGGAGAACAGGATGAAAAGAGGCAGGCGTGGAAGCAGGAAGTCCAAGTGAGAGACAGCTGCAATTAGACATGATGGCTCGCACTCTGGGGAAAGAAGCAGAGATGAGAAATTGACTCATTTCAGATAGTCAGGTGCTGAAGGATTGCAAGTGGGAGGCGATGGGCTAAAAGAATTCTTTGTTCCTAAAAGATAAGAGAATGCAAAATGAATTGTGAGAGAGAAGTCAAAGGCATTTTTTTTTTTTTTACGGGGAGAAAGAATAGGGGCCAGGCGCAGTGGCTTACGCTTGTAATCCTAACACTTTAGGAGGCCGAGGCAAGCAGATCACCTGAGGTCAGGAGTTTGAGACCAGCCTGACCAACATGGAGAAACCCCGTTTCTACTAAAAATACAAAATTAGCTGAGTGTTGTAGCACATGCCTGTAATCCCAGCTACTGGGGAGGCTGAGGCACTTGAACCCGGGAGGCGGAAAACAGGTTGCGGTGAGCTGAGATCGCGCCATTGCACTCCAGCCTGGGCAGTAAGAGTGAAAAATTCAATTCTAAAAGAAGGGTGCTTCCTTCCACGTTTCATAGATGTGCATCCAACCCATGTATTGTTCTAACGAGATGAGCACAGATGGCCAGGTGAGCGGGGCCATTTAATGCATGCCCAGGTGGCAAAAGCATTAAGAGAGTATGATGGAAGAGGGAGAAAATGAGTCCTTCCTCACTACTTCACCCAGTGACCTGAATTAGCAACCATCTCCCACCATGGGAGGCATTAAATTGAGATAGCATTATGGATAGAAAGAGGAAGTTAGGCAGTTGGCAACACAAACTACTTGCTCTGTTCATTAAAAGACAAACTGGAAAGGTTTGGAGATGAGGGTGCTCTACAAAAGATGAAGAGTATTAACTAGTTCCTGATATACATTTATAATAAAAGAAAAAAGGCATATGTAATATCTACTTGATATCAGAGAGGGTCTTAGCATCAAATTAGACAACATGTGCTGCTTAGCATTTCAGATAGTATTTGGCCCATGGTGCTTATAATTTCATGGATTGATGATTGATTGGATGGTGTGGAATCTAGGAAGTATATTTTTAGTACAGTCATTAGTTACAATAGAACTAACCGTGTCCAGTAAAACCTTGTCTCAGACTCTAACAGCCTCTAACTGCCTTTGAAATTGTCCTTTTGGCTAAAGATGGAAAACAAAAAATCACAGATTTCAAGTCATAAACACACAGGTGGAGTAGAATGAAATATCTGGAAATACCTTAACCTGGAAGTTAAGAGCAATGAGTTTAGAAAAAACGGGAAATTGTCATCTAGTACTGAGAGTTCTGTGAAAAGTAACAGTGAGGAGATTTTGCACATCCATTAATTTTATCTAATCATACCAAACAACCTGGCAGGGGGTCCAGAAAGGGGTCCCGATCTAGACCCCAAGATAGGGTTCCTGCATCTCACACAAGAAAGAATTTGGGGTGAGTCCATAAAGTGAAAGCAAGTTTATTAAGAAAGTAAAGGAAGAAAGAATGGCTACTCCATAGGCAGAGCGGTGGCATGGGCTGCTCAGCAGCTTATACTTATTTCTTGATTCTATGCTAGACAAAGGGTGGATTACTCATGAGTTTTCTGGAAATGGGGCAGGCAATTCTCAAAACTGAGGGTTTTTCCCCTTTTGGGACCATATAGGGTAACTGACATTGCCATGGCATCTGTAAACTGTCATGGCCCTGGTGGAAGTGTCTTTTAGCAATCTAATACATTATAATTAGCATATAATGAGCAGTGAGAAGCCAGAGGTCAGTCTTGTCACCATCTTGGATTTGCAGGGTTTTGGCTGGCTTCTTTACCACAACCTGTTTTGTTAGCAAGGTCTTTATGACCTGTATCTTGTACCAACCTCCCATCTCATCCTGTGACTAAGAATGCCTAACCTCCTGGGAATGCAGCCCGCTAGGTCTCCACCTTATTTTACCCACCCCAATGCCTCTGACATTAGTAATTCTCCTGTTCCAGAAGAAGAAACTGAAGTTTAAGAAGCCTGTACAAAGCCCACAACAGTACATCTGGGAATGTCTAAGAATGACCCTCCCTGCCCTGCAGCAGCCACACTTTAGCCTGTGCTGTAAACATGCCATACAGGTGTGGGGAGCACACATTAGGGATTGCTGTTGTCTGAGGTTGTGGCAATTCCAAAAAAAGGCAAAAGCAGGAAAACACACTATTCAAATTTAAATCAGCCTCTTTGATTTTGCTGAATAATAAGTAGTTGTATGGAAAAGCATTAAAATTAAACTCACCGGCAAGTAGATGTCATTAACAATATAATAGCCAGCACAGCAATCCTAAAAAAAAGAAGCAGTGGCCACTTTTCTGTAGTCTGTAGACAGCAGTCAGCCAACAGTCACTGCCCTGGACTGCCCTTGATGGCATTCAGAGTCATGCTTTTTGTTATTTTCCCACAAAAGGTTAGATCCCCACTACGCATCATGTCCAGAAAAACCTTGTCAAACTCTCAAAGTCTCTAAATGCCTTTGAAATTGTCCTTTCGGTTAAAGATGGAAGAAAGAAATCACAGATTCCAAGTTATGAACACACAGGAGAAGTGGAATTAAATATCTCATAAATAATATTACTGGTAATTATAAGTCTTTGTGACTTATACCCAGAATTCTCAGAGAGCTTCACGCACACACACACACACACACACACACACACACACACACACACAGTGTGCAGGGTAATTTCATATTTACTCAAAAACTGTGTGAGTATACACCCAAATTCTAGGTAGAGGGGGTGTCACATATTCTAAAAATAGTGGAAATTTCAAAACTTGGAAACCCTTTCAGCTCCAAGTCTAAAAGATAAAAATATTTCCTAAACTTATTTTTTTAAAACATTTTATTTTGAAAATTGTCAAACATACACAAATATTACAAAAGTAGTACAACGAACATCCATACACCTTTCACCTGGATTCACTCATAGTTAACACTTTTCCCCATTTACTTTATCTCCCTCACCAAACATAGATACATATTTTTTCTTGCTGAGTCATTTGAGACTCAGTGGCAGACATTATGACCCTTCACTAAGCACTTCAGCATGTATCTCCAAAGAGTTACAGTCTCTTAGCCCCCATACAATTACTAAATACAGTTACATTGAAAAATAATATTATTTAACTGAAGTCTGTATTTCAGCAATCGTCTTGATTACATCCTTTATGAGGGGTGGTGGGGGGAATGATACTTTTCTTTTTTGTTTTTGTTTTTTTGAGATGGAATCTCACTGTGTCACCCAGGCTGGAGTGCAGTGGCGCGATCTCGGCTCACTGCAATCTCCACCTCCCGGGTTCAAGCGATTCTTCTGCCTCAGCCTCCCGAGTAGCTGGGCTGGGACTACAGGCAGGCACCACCATGGCTATTTTTTTTTTTTTGTAGAGATGGGGTTTCACCACCTTGACCAGGCTGGTCTCAAACTCCTAACCTCATGATTTGCCTACCTTGGCCTCCCAAAGTGCTGGGATTACAGGCGTGAGTCACCGCGCCAGGCCCAGAATGATGCTTTTCTAATCCAGCCTCCAGTCCAGGATCACACATTGCATTCAGTGGCCACAGCTGTATAATCTCCTTTAGTCAGGAAACAATGACATTGTGAGAATTGAAGAATATGGACAAGTTGTTCCATAGCATATTCTTCAATTTGGGTGTGTCTGATGCAAGCATACTTGTACATACCTTAAGTAGACCTTTTGCAAACCCAAGACTGTTATAAAACTTACCGTAAAAATACAGCAAGGAAAGAAAGCTACATGTTATGTTCAGGGACTAGTCTCCCTTTAAAGTGTCTCCTTAGATTTGCATCAATTTTTCTTTAAAATTATGACTCACAGGACTTCCTACTTTTGTATCTCACTTGTTCCTCTAATTGTTGTCAGCCAGTCTTCAAACAAAAACATCACATTTATCTATCCTGGCTAACTTTCCAAGTCATTTCGAAAGCCATAAGCCTAAACCCCACACCTTGCCTTCAGCTTTTGGCAATCATTGCGGGGTTCCTTTACTTAATTTCAGTTCTTTTGCTCCTTTCCGTAGTAGAGAGTCTGTATTGCTGTTTTCATCAGTCCTTCTGTATCAGTTAGAAATGCATCATAGGTGCAACAAAGAGAAGGACCAAGCAACAGTGACTTAAACAAATAAGAATTTAAGAATTTTTTTTTTCACATAAACAAAGTCCATATGGACACAAAGAGGGGAACTACAGATACTGGGTGGGGCCTACTTGAGGGTGGAGGGTGGGAGGAGGGAGAGGAGCAGAAAAAAATAACCATTGGGTACTAGGTTTAGTAACTGGGTGGCAAAATAATCTGAAAACAAATCCCCATGACATGAGTTTACTTATATAACAAACCTGAACATGTACCCCTGAACCTAAAATAAAAGTTTAACACACACACACACACACACACACACACACACACACACACACACACACACTAGAAGTAAGTGCTTGCTGGCATTGCAGCAGCTATTCAGCTATGCCCTGAGGCTCCTAGGTTCTTCCTACCTTTCCCATTCCTCCATTCTTCAGGCACTGGTTTTTATGTTACATTGACTCCTAATAGATGGAAAGATGGCTACTGTCGCTCCAGACATCAAGTTCATGTTCAAAGCAGGAAGAAGGGGAAGAGTGATGTAAAGCAGGATTTTCTCCCCATTATCAGGAAAGCAATGGCTTTTCCAAAAATTTCCCAAGAAGATTTCTAGTTTTTAGGTCTCATGGTCAGAATTGGGTCACACAGTCCCACCTCGATGCCAAGGAAACAGGGAAAGCCAGAAACAGGAGTCACTTTATTGCTTGGGGCAGTCACCTCATCTAATGTGCAGAACACAGTGTCCCTACAAACAAGATAGGGGTTGTGTTAACAGGAAAATGGGAAATGGAGAATCGATAGGCAACTAACGGTTTCCCTGAGCCCTCCCAGGCAGTATTTATATTTATTTATTCCCTACTTGTCCATTCCATTTCATATTTTTTCTCAGTTTTTCTTCATTTATCCTCTTTCCCTAGTATTTCCTCCTGAAGAATGAAATTTCAAACTATTTTTTATTAACACTCCATCTCCCACCTAGAATCAAATAATATTATAACAGCTGGTACTGCCCCTTCTTTTGACACAGAAGAAAACCTAAAATCCAGTAAGACAGAGTAGCATGCCAAATTTGCCCATCAATTTAATGGCACATCCAAGAATAAAGCAAAACTCTACTGAATACCAATATAGTAGTATCTGCCTCTGAGGATTCTTGGTGCATATTTTTGCATTCTGCCCTGTTTGGTTCATTTTGTCCCTACCTTGGGCATTTGAATATAAAGATTCCCATGAGGTTGGATCAGTTCAGCTGTTTATTTCTAGAAATGTCTATAAAGAGAAAAACTAAGAAGAGAACCATCTTTTTATTGTTTTAATTTACTTCATAAATATAAATGAAGGAGAACCTAGAACCACTGTCTTCATTGGAAATCATTGTTCCAAATAAACCACGAGTCTGAGTTTGTAAAGCTGCCATCTCCAATATCTATGTTGAGAAGTATGTCTATTTACATATATAATGTCTGTTTCTGACCTTGTGGGACAATAACTTAGAATGCCCTGAGCCACACAAACAGAAAATACTCTGATGAGACAGCATCTCCTCCTTGCACCGAAGGATTTCAAAAGAGGGACAGCCCACCCAGAATGGACATGGTCATAGAGGAAGTAAGTTAGAAGCTATAATTGACCTTCATCTTAAAGCGTAAGATCTAAATAGGTGAAAAAGAAGATATTCAGGAACACTGCCATAAGTCCAAAAAAGGGAGGTAGAAGTATCAATAACCTTTCAGGGTTCATAAGCAAGTCTATATCGGGAATTGGTAGAGGCCCATTGGTTAAGAACACGTGTTCTGGAATCAGACAGATCTGCATCTGAATCCCATTTCCACCACTTACTGGTTCCATGATCTCTAAGCAATTTATTCCTCTATGCTTTAGCTTCCTAAACTATAAAATCATGATGATATTAGAACTTATTTAATGGAGTTTCATGAAGATAAAGTGAAACAAAGCATTCAAAGTGCTTAGCCTGGTGCCTAAAACATATTAAATGCTCAAAAATATGAAGAAAAAAAAAAAAAAAAAAAACAACTACTGACCAAAGTGAAAGGAGTCAATATAACGGACTATTCAGTTTTAAAACTAAGTTGTGGACCTAAGTGTCCATCAACAGATGATGGATAATGAAAATGTGGTATATATACATAATGGAATATTATTCAGCCTTTTAAAAGAAAGAAACTGTCATTTGTGACAACATGGATGAACCTAGAGGACATTATGCTATGTGAAATAAGTCAGGCACAGAGAGACAACTACTGCAAGATCCTGCTTATATGTACAATGTGAAGTAGCCAAAATCATACAGGTAGAGAGACGAATGGTGAGTACCAGGGTCTGGGGGAAAATGGAGAGATGTTGGCCAAAAAATGTGATTTCTTACACTTCTCTTTGTTGCACAGGTGCACAGGTGCAACAAAGAGAAGGACGAAGCAAGTGACTGAAACAAATAAGAATTAAAAAATAATTCCCAGAGATCTGTCGTACAGCATGGTGACTATAGTTAGTAATAATGTGTTATACACTTGAAAATTGCTGATAGAGTAGATTTTAAATGTTCTCACCACAAAAAAATGATAAGCAATACAATGATGAATATGTTAATTGGTTTGATTTAATCATTTCACAGTGTATACATATATCAAAACACCACATTGTACACCATATATATGTACAACTTTTACTTCTCAATTAAAAATAAATATAGGCCGGGCACTGTGGCTCATGCCTGTAATCCCAGCACTTTGGGAGGCCAAGGTGAATGGATTGCTTGATCCCAGGAGTTCAAGACCAGCCTGGGCAACATAGTGAAACCCTGTCTCTACAAAAAATATAAAAATTTAGCCATGTGTGGTCCATGTGCCTGTAATCCCAGCTACTCAGAAGACTGAGATAGGAGGATTGCTTGAGCCCAGGTGGTCGAGACTGCAGTGAGCCAAGATCATGCCACTGGTTACTCCAGCCTGGGTGACAGAATGTGACCTTGTTACAAAAATAAAGAAAGAAAATTTAAAGTTTTTAAAAAAAATTTTAAAAATTAAAATTTAAAAAAATATATAAAGAAAATTTTAAAAAATAAAGACACTCGAAAAAAACAGAAAAGTATGTTGAGACCAGTTGGGGACACTTTGACAATAAGGCTAAAGTGTCACAAAGGAAGTTATTAAAAATGTGTTATCTAGACGTGAGCTAATACAGATCAGAATCACAGTTGAGGCAGTAGGCATGGAAATAAGGTGTGAAATGGAAATGCTGTTAAGAAGAAATACAACTGCCCTTAATTTAGGATTTTTATTTCTTGGCTGCACTACCAGCATAAATCAATAAAACTGACTGTTATTGCACCAGTAAGTAGGAATAAAATGTGATAGTTGGATAGTCAAGAAAAGAGTTTTGTCATAGTTTGAGACAGATGCTAGAAATGTATAAGTACAAAATTCATGGCTAGAAATGTATAAATATGAAACCTCAGACACTTTATGTATTGAGAAATAGATACATTTATTCAATAAATGCTTACTGAATGTGAACTCGTGATTATGACAACATCTTACTCATCTGAGAATTACTTATCCTAGACCCTCGAAAACTTTGATATTTCAAAACCTAGGCATTAAAAAAAGGGAAAACATCCCGTCTTGTTTTAGGCCCTCATTCAGAGCTTATTTGCTCTCTTTCACATAGAAATCTAACATGTCCAAGTAGCTGTGTTTTTGGCCACAGCAGTTTCAAGTTACAAAGTAGAAATGGGAATTAGAATAATGAGACTACAGAGGCAGACAAATTAATGATAGTAGAAGCGACAGCTGGTAGAAAATTGTGATGAAAACTATAAAAAGTTGGCAAGAGTCTGTGACAAAATTTATAGGACAAAAATGCCCTCAAAGGGCCCTATAGGTATCACTGCATTGTTCAGCATGGGAACCCCAATTTACAACTAAAGGTTAATGTTATGTTCAACAGATTTCCAAAACTTCAAAAGTAAAGCTAAACACAAAAATTATATAAGATGGCTAGGTGCTATGGCTCACATCTGTATTCCCAGCACATTGGGAGGCTGAGGCAGGAGGATTGCTTGAACTCAGGAGTTTGAGACCAGCCTAGGCAACATAGCAAGACTCTGTCTCTACAAAAATAAAAATTAAAAAATAGCCAGGAGTGGTGGAATGCTCCTGAAGTCCTGGCTACTTGGGAAGCTGGGGTGGGAGGATCACCTGAGTTCAGAGATTTGAGGCTACAGTGAGCTCTGATCATGCCACTGCACTTCAGCCTGGACAATAGAGCAAGATCCTTTCTCTTAAAAAATAACAATATCAGAGACACCAGTATGGAAATTTTTTGACAAGTTTTGCTAAAAAGGAGAGATAGGAAATGGCAATATATAAGTGGCACAGATAATTGAATCAAGAAAATGTTTTTTGTTTTGTTCTGTTTTAAGAAGGGATACACAAAGCATGTTTTCAGGGAATAAGCTAGGAAAGAGGTAAACATTGATGATACTTAAGAGAGAAAGGGAGAGTTGCTAAAATGTGTCCTGAGTAGGAGAGAGGGGATGGAACTGGAAGCTCAGGTGAAGGACTGATATGGGACAGAGGCAAAGACAGCTCATCCATAACAACAGCAAGGAAGCAGAGACAGGAGGGTGACCCATGGAGAGATGCACTTTGAGGATTTGTGCAGGTACAAGGTAGGCCATCTTCTGGAAGGTCTTATTATCTACTTTCATGCGAGTTAAGTCAGAAGATTTCTTTATGGCTAGCTCTTACACAGAAAGGCAGGGGAAGGTTGGAGTCATATTTCTAGGTTTTATGGCTGATTTGGGGGGAAAGGGATTCTAGTTTCTATGGCCTGCCTTGGAGGAGGAAGGGGGATAGGAGAAAGAAGGGCAGGAGAAGGTCAGAGAGAGACTTTACTTCTGAGCCCCTTCCAATGTCCTCCAGTTCAAGTACTCAGTATGCTAAAGTGCCATACTTTGGGATATCACTTTCTAAGCCCCAAAAATGGCACTGAATGGTTTCCCACTGATTATTCACCAATGCTTTGTTCGGGATTTTTCATCCTGGACACTGTTGACATTTTCGGACAGATAAATATTTGTGGGAACTGCCCTGTACATTGAGGAATGCTTAGCAGCATCCTTGGACTCTACCTACTAGATGCCAGTAGCAACCCCCAAGTTGTGACAATCAAAAATGTCTCCAACCACTGCCAAATGTTCCCCGGGTCCAAAATCATCCCCAATTAAGAACAACTAGCTTAGTCCCACCTTGTTACAAAATATCCAGAGAAAACTAATATTACAATTCAATGATTTTTTATATATAGCTAAGAAACCATATTTTTACACTCTTGAATTATCTGTAAATAACATCAGAGATTTTTTTAATTATTAAAGGAATACTCCCTTTTTAAAAACAAGTCAAATTTTTCCTAAGTATATAAACTGAAAGGTAAAATCCCCACTTTCTTCTGCCATTTTTGGTCCACTTCCCAAAGACTACCACTGTTGGCAGTTTTGTGTTAACATACCATAAGTTTATAAACATTAGCATATGTGTCTTTTATCTCATACAAATAAGAGCAAACTATATAGATTATTCAACATACTTTCTGTAACTTAGTGATATGCCTTAAACAACTTATTATATCAGTAGATATAGAGCTACTTCATTTTTCAAATTGTTGAACTGTATATACCTGTGCTATGAATTTATAGTTCTATAATTATACCATATAATTTATTTTTAAATCCTCTATTTATAATCATAGTTTGTTTAATTTGTTTCTGGATATCTGAAATCATTATTGATAGACCTGATTGAAGATAAAAATTATCTTTAAAAATAAATGAATCAGCCTGGGCACGGACCCTCACACCTGTAATGCCAGCACTTTGGGAGGCTGAGGCGGGTGGATCGCTGGAATCCAGGAGTTCGAGACCAGCCTGGGCAAAATGGTGAAACCCCATCTCTACTAAAAATACAAAAATTAGCCGAGCATGGTGGTGTGCACCTGTAATCCCACCTACTCGGGAGGTTGAGGCAGGAGAATCGTTTGAACCCAGGAGGTGGAAGTTGCAGTGAGCTGAGATCACACCACTGCACTCCAGCCTACGCAACAGAGTGAGATTCTTTCAAAAAAAAAAAAAATGAATTGAATATAGGGAAAGTTTGTCTTTGTGTATGGTTTCCTTTTTGGTTTTCTTTTGTGTTTTGTTGTTTAATTTTACTTCCTAACAAGGCATTTTAGCAAATTATTTATACACTTTGAGACTGGGGGCAATGATGTAAAAAAAAATACGTATATTGAATATTTTTCATAGATTGTAAGAGGATTTCAAATGCTGGAAATAAGTTATAGAGTACAATTAAACTCTTAGTGCTTGAAAAAGTCATAGCTGTACAGAAATACTATAAATATTATAATTAGAAATGATAGATATTTTAATCTGATTCGCTATTGTAACCATGTTACTAGCTATATGTATCTCATAATATCATGTTGTAAAGCTCCAATATACACAATACTTTATTTTAAGAAAATAAAGTAAATCTGATGCTTGGCGGAAAATATTTTAATTAAATGTATCAATTACAGCCTATTACTTTATTTTAGATGTAAGTAAACAAAACTGACTGCACTGATTTCAGAGCAATGATGTTAACATTTTCCATATTAACATTTAATGTTGTTACAGAATGAGGGTTATAGTGTTACTGAGTTGTTGTTTACTTGAGTTCCCTAGACACAAACTGTGTTTTTGCATTTCTGTCAGAATCTGTAAGAGTAAAAAGCTTAGTTTATTCCATTCAATGATAAGTCACTAAGAACTTAGTTCCCAAGAAATGTTTACTGAAACCCTTAAGGTTTTAGCTCTGAGACAGGAATTTATGATTTGACTATAACTCAGGTCAAACTGTGTGTCCCCCCAAAAATGATAACTGGCCATAGCATAGTCACCTTACTGTATGAAAGGGTGCAATTTTCTCAAAAGCACATTATAAAAATATTTCACTGTACTTGCTCTCTGGCTTTGGTCTTCGAATTACATTGGGAACCAAATAATGTCAAAGAGAAAGGTGCAATAGCCGCGCACAGGTTACAGCACTTTTTCCTCCTCTGTGCGCCACTCACACAGACCCCATGAAATGCAGACAATGCGCACAATTTTGTAGTCATAGGGGAATGATTCATCCTTAGAAAAAGAATTTTCAGAAGGAAAAGAAGATTTAAATTCTTCATTTAAAATGTTTCTGAGTTTTGACAAAGGTGCCAAGACCACACATTGGAGAAAATACAGTCTCTTCAATAAATGATTCTGGGAAAATAAAATATCCACATGTAGAAGAATGAGATTACAACCCTCGCTCTTGCAATATACAAAAAACAACTCAAAATGAATTCAAGACTTAAATGTAAGACGTAAAACTATGAAACTGCTAGAAGAAAACATAAGGGGAATACTTCACCACATTGGGCTTGGCAACCATTTTTTAAATAACACCTCATAAATATAGGCAACAAAAGCAAAAATAGACAAATGGATTATATCAAACTGAAAAAGTTTTGCACAGCAAAGGAAATTAACAGAGTGAAAAGACAACCTGCAGAAAGGGAGAAAATATTTGCAAACTGTACATTTGACAAGGAGTTGATATCCAAAATACATAAGAAAATTAACAGAAAAAAAAAAACACAATTGAAAAATGGACAAAAGACCTTAATGGACGTTTCTCAAATAAAAACCTACAACTGGCCAACAGATATATGAAAAAATGCTCAACATCACTAATCATCAGGGAAATGCAAATTAAACCACAATGAGATACCACCTCACTCCAGTTAGAATGGCTATTATCAAAAAAGAAAACAAGTATTGGCAAGGATGTGGAGAAATGGGAACCCTTCCACACTGCTGGTAGGAAATTAGTACAGCCATTATGGAAAACAATATGGAGATTCCTCAAAACATTAAAAATAAAACTGCCATATGATCCAGCAATCCTTTTATAAAAGGTGATATCATAGTATCCTAGACACAGAGTAGAACAGTGGTGACCAGAGCAGAGAGAAGGATGGGAAGAGGTTGGTCAAAGGATACAAAGTTACAATTACATAGGAGGAATAAATTACAGTGTTCTATTACACAGTAGAGTGACTGTGGTTAAAGGTAAATTATTATATATGATGAAATAGCTGGAAGAGAGGCTTTTAAATGTTCTCACCACAAAGAAATGATAAATGCATGAGATGATAGATATACTAACTACCCTAATTGCATCATTATACAACATAGAGATATATGGAAAAATCAAATTGTATCCCCAAAATATGTATAATTACTGTATTATAATTGATATGTATGTATCAATTTTTAAAGTAAATAATTTTTAAGTGTTTCTGCTGTTGGGATTTAAATGTTTAAGAATGTTTCCAAGTTGCTCTCAAATTTTGAACTAATAATTTAGGTTTGTATGTGTTGGAGTAGTTTTTCAGTGAAGAAATTTTTTTAGTTAATTGATAAATTCCTTAAAGTATGAGTTTGTTTGTTTGTTTAGAGACAGGGTGTCTTCTGTCACCTAAGTTGGAGTAGTTTTTCAGTTAGAAAATTTTTTAATTAATTGATAAATTCCTTAAAGTATGAGTGTGTTTGTTTGTTTGGAGCCAGGGTCTCCTCTGTCACCTAGGCTGGAGGGCAGTAGTGCAGTGGTGACCATCAGAGCTTACTGCAGCCTCAAATTCCTGGACTCCAAGGAATCCTCCAGCCTCAGACTCCCAAAGCTGGGCTTACAGGCATAAGCCACTGTGCCCAGCCTATGAATGGTTTTTACATGAAATGAGAATATTCAAATTAAAAACTGTAATTCAAAAAGTCTAATTTTAAGTACCACTAGCAGCAAGATACATTTGTATCCACATTAAGTGTTAAGTTAATCCATGCTGAAAGAGCCAAATGCCTCATCATTGTCATGGAGTCACCTTCACTGACTGTCCACTGCTGCACTGGAGCTCCACTAGGTGTTTCAATTCCATCCTCAGTTTCTTTTGCTACCCAATCTCTGTTAAAAGTATGAATGTCCTAATCCCAGTGCCTTACAAACTCCTAGTGCATAGATATATTCAGATATATTAAATACTTTATTGATTTGATCAGAAAGCCTTCAAAACATCTTGAGAAATGCATCCACTCCTAAGCCACACATTTTTCCTGTAAGGTGAGCCTACTGAAATCTGCATCACATCCCATTTTCTTAAACTTTTCTATCTCACCTATTTGTTCTTGATCTGAGAAAGGAACTGGATCTCACCTTTAGCAGTAAATAAGTTTAATTTTAAAATAAGCAGGAAAAATTATTCAAATGAAGCCACCACCTTCCTCATTGGTGTCCTCATTCTGTGTGCTCTAATGCTTGGTGCATACATTTGCAAATGCACACACAACCAGGAGGAACACAGAAAGAGTGGAAAGTAGTTGCTTCCTCCAATTAGGCTTCATATCAAGAAATCATTGAGCCTTCCTTATTCATGGGCAAACAAGACAGAGTCGTCTAAACAGAGAATCTCAGTAAAGAGTAGCCTATTGGAATGGGGCAATGGGTAGAGTAGGGCACGTGTGGTTTGGCATAGCACATTCAATACTTTAATATAAGTTTATGTTTGGGAAAACTATTTCTCATTCTTAATAACTACAAAAAAATAAAGCTGAACCAAATTTTCTTGGTTGGTAGGGAGCCACAAAAGTTATATAGTCTTAAGCAAGATATATATTCACCCCTATGAGAAATACATCAAAACCTTAGGGAAGTGGTATAAAATATATTTTATTATCAAAACTGAACATAGATTTTGAAGGCCTGAGAAATCCTGAATTGATATGAATTCTAGACGAGGTTGCTGCTGGTCATGTATAGAAAAAATAGCTTTTGGGTACAGAAAAGCTGTAGACATGAAAGAGTATAATTGAAGAAGCAAGCTAAGTGATCAGTATTTTTAAAACTTCTCAATACATTCACAAAATATATTTATTATAGAACCAATCAATAATAATCATGCAACCAAATATGAACACAAAAATTTTAAGTGACAGCTGTCATAATATTAACCTCAACAGATTTTGAAATCTCACTCTTCATTTAAACAAAGCTGGAAAGATGGTTATTCAAGATCTGTGTTTACAAAAAAAGGTTAATCTGGTTGCATAAGTTAAAATGTTGACTATTTACACTGTGTTAAAATTTTTACATATTTAACAAAGTTATATATGCCTTTACTATCCATTTTTTAGTTTAAAATGTATTTTGAAAAATAAGATTCTGGCTGGGCACAGTGGCTATGGCCTGTAATCCCAGCACTTTGGGAGGACGAGGCAGGAGGATTGCTTAAGGCCAGGAGTTAGAGGCTGCAGTGAGCTGTGATCATGCGACTGCACTCCAGCCTGGACAACAGCAAGACCCTATCCCCCAAAAAATAAAAACAAAAATAAAATTCTAGTCGAAGACTTGTAAAAACTGATGTACCTTCCTGAAACCCTAATTTTATTCAACCATGTTTAATACCATTAGATTAATATAACCACTTATTTTCCAGATGATGAAACTTAAGCTCAAAAAATTTACTGAAGGTCACAGATCTAGAAAGGTGACAAATGAAGGCTAGACCTCCCTGCCCCACTGCATTGATTCCCAATACTAAGCTTTTTTCCCCCTATACTAGTAATAGATGTGCTTTTAAAAAAAATTCATATACCCATTACGTATCCAATATTAAGACAAGCGGCTGTGAATTATAATTTTATGGTTGATGTATTTACAACAAAAAGAAAAGCTACTTTTTTCTACTTTAATGTGAAGCACAAGATGGTATCATGCAAACTAGAAAGGTAGAAATTCTTCATAGAATTGCAGTTGTCTTTTCAATGGCAAATTGGTATCTTTACACAATTCTACAATAATTTTTCTGTTAAGTATTTCTGACTGTTGCACTGATATTAGTGAATTTCCATAAGCTTGATAAGTGAAATCAAACTAACCTCGGGTCAGAGAAACCTCAGAACTATGAAATACTTAACAGGAAGAAAAAGGATGAAAGCTTTCCTCTGGCTTTTTCTCCTTCAGCTGCATGGATGTAACTAACCCAGGTAGCTGTAGGTAATGAAGCTGGCAGGCTGCCTGAGACCATCCTATTACACTGAGCACATCACATAAAGTATTGTCTACATATCAGTCCCAACAATATCTCCACACCTTAAGCCATCTTTTTATTTCCCAGACATTTCTCTTGGGGCTTCCAGTAGACTGAGTCCCAGAGAAAGATTTAATAATAGTTCAGGGATGATTTTTTTCCCAATTAGCCCAACAGGGACCACTCACCCCACCAACGCTGAAGGAATTTGTATGGCAGTTCATACCTGAGGCTCAGAGAGCTTGGACTCCTTCTACTGCTGTCCCTACAAGCCCCATCAGTCTTTCACTTACTCCTTCAATCACCCTTTCAAGTAAATTGCCAACATGAGCTTTTTCACATCTGGAATGGCTCTGCAGAAAGAACACTTTGGAGTTTCCTGAGTTTCTTGATGTATATTCTGGCAACAAAGGAAAACCTGACCCGGCGTGGCCTAAACAAAGAAGGGTTTGTTTTTCTCACCTAAAGAGGAGTCCGAGTAGCCTGGTGATTCCAGGATTGGCATTTTGTAGGTATCTGTGAGTTTTCTTGGTCTTGCCAGCATATGTGTTGCCTCATAGATGCAAAACCGTTGCTGCAGTTTCACACAATCATCCCATCATGTTCAAGGCAGAAAGAAGGTGGAAGACAACAGCCCCATCCATCTCTTGTATCAAGAAAGCTAGCACCTCCAGGACTTCCTCAGCAGAATGTCTGCCCATGTCTCACTGGCCGGAACTGTGCCCCTCAGACACCGAGAAGCCGGCCAGCTGGGGAAGAAAGTATTTTGCTTTCCAACCGCTTTAATGGACGGACAACAAGAGAGAAGGTTTTGGGAATCACTGTTGAATCAACAAACCAACAGTGTCTATTATACTTGGGTTTAAAATTATATGCTTTTATTATAGAAACAAATTCAAAAAACAAATTCAAAAACCATGTTTCCCTTCAACCTTTAACTTCAATTTACAAACCTATTTTCTACTTATAAATCTTGTAAAATAAAACCAATCTCCTTCACTTTTTAGATTATAAATGTTTAACTCGAGTTGAAAAAATTGAACTTTTAACCAGTCTCATTCAAGACAAAGTATAATGAACTGTTTTAAACAGCATCTTAAATGTAATGATTAATTTTATTCTAAATACAAGTTGAGTATCCCTAATCTGAAATTTTGAAATCCGAAATGTTTTGAACTCTGAAACTTCTTGAGCACTGACAAGATGTCACAGTGGAAAATTCCACACCTGACCTAATGTAATTGGTTGCAGCCAAAATGCAGTCAAAACTGTTTCAGGCATAAAATCATTTTAATATTGTATAAACTTACTTTCAGGTCATATGTATAAAGTATATATGAAACAAATAAATTCTGTGTTTAGATTTGGGTTTCATTTCCAAAATATCTGAGAATGTCATTGCAAATATTCCAAAAGCTAAGAAAATCTGAAATCTAAAACTCTTAGGTTCCCAAGCATTTTGAATAAGAAGTACACAACCTGTATTTTTTTTTTTTTTTTTTGGACAGAGTCTCACTCTGTCACCCAGACTGGAGTGCAGTGGTGTGATCTTGTCTCACTGCAAGCTCCACCTCCCGGGTTCAAGTGATTCTTGTGCCTCAGTCTCCTGAGTAGCCAGGATTACAGGCGTGTGCTACCATGCTCGGCTAATTTTTGTATTATTAGTAGAGACAGGGTTTTACCATGTTGGCCAGGCTGGTCTCGAACTCCTGACCTCAAGTGATCCACCTGCATCAGCCTCCCAAAGTGCTGGGATTACAGGCGTGAGCCACTGCACCTGGCCTCAACCTGTATTTTAAATGCGTGCTTAAAAACTTTAGAAAATCCAATAAAACATATTTTAAATATAGTAAATGTCAAGTTATCTTAAATAATCCAGTGCTGCTTACACACTTAAATTCTCTTATGACATAATATCACAAGTTTGAACCTAATTACCTGTTTTAAGTTGAAATTAGTAAGTTCATCTGTTATTCCTTAATTGCCTAATTCTCTTAATCATAAAAAAACACTCTAACCCCCCAATAAGCACAGATTATTCCCACATTAAAATGTAATGCCAATACTATATGTTTGATTAATTTTATCTCTATATTCTAAAATTTATCACGGTTTAAAATACACATATTTATTAAGGGGAGAATTTTATCATAACAGATCAACAAGAGTTTAATCTCAAACAAGCTGAGGTTACTTTTAAGCCAACAATTTTTTTTTTGCCAGGATATATATCTTGAGTTTTCTACAACTGGGATGATTCCACCTGAAGCTTTTGTTAAAGGAACCCTGAGTGCACACCCCTCCGGGGCAGTTGATCCTAAAGTACAGATCCTCTGTGTTCAAGTTAGATCTGTGTCCCAGAGGAAACACTTTTTCTTTGCCCTTATGTTCAAGGACTGGGAACCTGCAAATTAAACCAACAAGAGGCTGATTTGTATGCATATGGCAGCTAACTAAAGTAATAGCCAGCTTGCCAAACAGTTAAAGTTAGAGGCTAATTTTCCTAACTAAGTAGGGGAAAGGGAGAGGAAGAAAAGGCTTCCGTGGGAAGAAAATCATTTCTTTAGGAAGGACAAAGGGATTTTTAGAAGAAAAAACAGGAGATAAAGTTTGTGATGATGTTTGTTTAGGCAGGTTCATGTAGCCTATCCATCCTTTAAGGATATGAATTTCCCCAGGGAAGGGATGTATGACAGGTTTACTGTTGGTCTCTCTCCTGGGAGTAGACTCACCCAAAAGAGGGAATTTAGGGAAGGATTATTTCCCAGAAGTTTCAGATTTTAGTCAGATAAAGGAAGCTCTGAGAAAGCTTCTTTCTGCATCTGGCATCTGTTGATTCTCAAATGTCTTCACCTTAAAATAATCTTTGTACCAGCCCTGGGATTCTGAGTGGGTCCTCACACCTGTTAAAAGATAATTTAAAAAGAAGTAGAAGTGAAAGGAGAAGGAAGAGAAGGTAACATAATGATATTCATATAAATATAAAATAAAAATGTCTCAGAGACCTCAAAGACTTTAATTCATTTGCTAATGAGAGAACCAGTAAGGTGTTACAAATAACTCAAAGGAGAATTCAGCACACACACACACACACACACACACACACACACACACACACGCCAACAGGAATACTGAAATAAATCTGATTAACACATGCAAAAGAGACCAATAATCTATGGGGCAATAATCAATGTATCTGACAATCTGTATCTATCTGTCACACATAATCTGCATTTCTATGAACAATAAATCATTTGCATTATTATAAGTATTCTACAACTTACAGAGTTGTAACATACAGTCATAGAACATTTCAGTTAGCAATGGAACAGACCCTGTATATGACAGCAGTCCCATAAGATTACAATAGAGCCAAAAAATTCCTATTACCTAGTGACATTGTAGCCATTATAACATTATATTATATAATGTTATGTATATATAATGTTATATGTTATGTTATATAGTATATACATTATAACATATTGTTATAATGTTATAACAATATAATATGTCATATACAAATGTATAATGTTATGTTATATATGTTATATATGCTATATATGCTATAACATGTTATATGTGTCATATATAACATATATAACATACAACATATTACATATAATGTTATACTATAATTATATAATTACATAATTATGGTATAACATTATAAATTATAACATATAAGTATAATTATATGATTATAACATTATATAATTATAATTATATAATGTTATATTATATTTATATATTATATGTTATATAATGTTATAACTTAATTATATAACATTATAATTATATAATGTTATAACATAATTATATAATATAACATTATAACAGCACAATTACTTTAAAAAAAACTTAATGTAAGATCTGATCTTAGAAATTTTGTTATTGGGCTACCTAATTTACAGCCTTTAGGAGTCATAAATATGACAATTCCAACACTAAACTATTCAAAAGTTGGCATTCCAGTCATACCTGAAGGACCCTATTCATTGCAAATGTTGATCGTTCACATTCCAATAACAACGTATTTTCATATTTTACCCCATATCCTGACAGTTCCACATGTAGAGATATTTTGGAAAAGCTACCAGAGTACAGGGGTGAGGGACATTTTTAAATTGTTATATATAATCCCTACTGCCTTTTAAGCAGATCTAAGCACCTACCTCTGGTTATACACATATTTGGAAGAAGACTGAATTACTTTGCGTGAGAAATAAATAAAAGATACAGGAGCTGAGGGCAGACCCAAACCTTAAGAACAGTGACAGCCAGGGAGGCTGGAAACAGTGCTGGAAAAGCTGAATCCCTTTCATCCTCCAAGCCAGAGAGACTTCATGACAACTGTCAGTCTAAAAAGGATAGTTAAGATAATTTGCACTGAAATATAAACTCTGTTGTCTGTCACCCTCTCAAAATTGTCAACCGCTTAAAAACATTGTCAACCACTGAAATATTTAGGCTGGTTCAAGACAAAAACAGCATTCAGGGCAGATGGATCGCTGGGTTACACAACGAGAGCATGTTTACTTGCTCTTCTAGGAACTATTACTTCTGTCACTCTTTGGGCATACTTTTCCAGAGGGACTCAATAGCATTTTTTCTATTGATTTGTGTTATTGCACTGTGAATTATTGCTACTCTTAAGGATATGGTTCCATGCTAAAAAGGAAATGCTTTTTGTTTTAGACTTTCACAAAGTTTCCCTATAAACATCACTTACTGGCCCTTCGCCTTTCTACTTCTATTCCCAAACAACTGAGTTCTAAAGTCATTTGGTGGATCAGAAGAAGGTATTTTTCTGTGTTGAGTGTGATAGAGTAGTGGTCCAGAGAGGAGTTCCACTGGGGTGAGAAGGGCATCCTTAGAGGGGGCTGGTGCCTGGTCCTAAACAGGGTGGAGAGAGTGCTTATGTAAGTGAGAGTCTGCACTGAGTAAGGCAAGGAGAGCATCCATGCAGGAAAGAGGATCTGTCAAGATAATAAATATATTAAGTTAATAGAAAGCAGGCTTCTCATTGTCAGGAAAGGGAGTAACCGATATGCAAAGGGAGAAAATGAGACTGAGCCTGTAGTGTTGGATAGGAACTGGACATGAACTCATAGTTTTCAGTATCTAGAAACACAGAAAAATTAATATAGATGGAAATGTGTGTATGTATGAATAACCATACATATATTTCCTAGTCTGTCCACTAAAGAGACCTGGTGGCAGTGATACCCCACTATCAATGAGCTTACCTTGAATCTATATCTTGGCTTCTAAATACCATGCTACCCAGAGAGGACCCAGAGCTCCTTAGAGAAATGGCTGGTTACAGGGCTATAGCAGGGAAAATGCAAGATGATCCTGAAACATCTTGTAGTGCCAGAAAGCAAGGAAGTGCTCAAAAAATGATGCATAAGTATTACAAAGACACCAAAGCTAGGTTAAAAGAGTTCCTACTGGTCCAATTCGAGACAACTCACACATCAGAATACATAATAATAATCAACAGATTGTAACCCATTGAACAAAATAGGAAGCCATAAGTCTACCTGATAGAAATAAGTAAATGAATAAATTAACATTTTGATGAGGAAAGGTATTTTTGCAGTTTGAAAGTACCCCTCTACAAAATGTGTATTAATTACAAAGGAATTTGGGTGAAATCACTAATGGAAAAAATGAACATCTTGTACTACCTGACAGGTTGAAATGGGCATCACTTGTGTTAATTTCATGCCAAAGATGCATAACCTGAATCTAATTATGATGGACATCAGACAATCCAAATTCAGGAACATTCTACAAAATAATTGTCACGTTTTTCAAGTATCAAGGCCATGAAAATGAAAACAGGCTAAAGAAATGTGACAATTAAATGCAAGGAGTGATTCCAAACCAGATCCTTTTACTATAAAGGACATTTTGTGGGGGTAATATATAAATGTTAATGGGTTCTGAAGTTTAAGTGGTAGTAACAACTCCATGTTAAATTCCTGATTTTAATGGTTCTATTTACATAGGAAAATGTTCTTGTTTGTAGGAGACACTAAAGTATTTAAGGGTGCCGGAGCATCAGGTCAAAAACTTACTCTCAAATGGTGGGGTGGTGGGGAAATGTTCTTTATCCGATACTTGCAACTTCTCAGTTTGAGATTATCTCAACATTTTAAAGTTTTTTTTTTTTTTTTGAGACAGTTTCACTCTTGTTGCCAAGGCTGGAGTGCAGTGGTGCAATCTCGGCTCACTACAACCTCCACCTTCTGGGTTCAAGTGATTCTCCTGCCTCAGCCTCCCGAGTAGCTGAGATTACAGGCGCCCGCCACCAACCTGGCTAACTTTTTGCATTTTTAGTAGAGACGGGGTTTCACCACGTTGGCCAGGCTGGTCTCCAACTCCTGACCTCAGATATCTGCCCGCCTCGACCTCGCACAGTGCTGGGCTTACAGGCATAAGCCACCACACCTGGCCCAAAAGTTACTTTTAAAATATGACTTAAAAATATAAGATTCCTGATATAGCTGTTGAATCATAATGTTATGAAAATGTAGAACTAATTTCATGATACAATCATTGAGGAGCTATATCTACCACTAAATATAAATTTTAAAGACAGGACATAAAAGGATAATATTCAGAAAAGAAGTTATGTGGAGAAGAATATTCAAAAGAGCTTCATGAAAACACAAGCAGGCCGGGCGCGGTGGCTCAAGCCTGTAATCCCAGCACTTTGGGAGGCCGAGACGGGTGGATCACGACGTCAGGAGATCGAGACCATCCTGGCTAACACGGTGAAACCCCGTCTCTACAAAAAAATACAAAAAACTAGCCGGGCGAGGTGGCGGGCGCCTGTAGTCCCAGCTACTCGGGAGGCTGAGGCAGGAGAATGGCGTGAACCCGGGAGGCGGAGCTTGCAGTGAGCTGAGATCCGGCCACTGCACTGCAGCCTGGGTGACAGAGCGAGACTCCGTCTCAAAAAAAAAAAAAAAAAAAAAAAAAGAAAACACAAGCAGGTATGGCCACTTAAAACATCTTCAGAGTATCTGACAATTCATCAAAGAATTCTTCTTAAAATCTTGGTGTTTAAAGTGTTCTTTAAAAATTAATAAAGATATAAAAAGTTAGTCTCAACACAGATTGGTTTATTTATATGTATGCTTGAGATCTCTGAAATATGTGATGTTCTGCCAGTAATGGCCTTTGGCATGCAAATCCCTTTTTTTGACTTTGTTTTAAACAATTGGTTGAAAAAAGATTAATTTTGAATAATTTCACAAGTGAGAACATTATTTATAGCACAACTCATTATTATATAGATTTGACTATGTGCTTCATCAAACTATGTGCTCTGAAATGACTACATACAGTCAAAGCCTGTCATAGATGGATTGCTTCTCTATGAGAATGTTAATTGCCCTGTTATTAAGAAGTCTCACCATACTTCACAAAATAAGTAGTCACTTTATTTTTTTCATGCTTTGATCATTGACCCCCAATACATTTTTACATAATAAGTTCTTAATGATTATTCAAACTATTCTGTTCTTATTTCTTCATAATTATGAGCATTCTAGAAAGTTCCAAAGATTTACAAACTTGGTAAGGATAATAAGAACATAACTGTACTGGGAGTCTACAGAAATCTTTGAAATTATATAAATCTCAGATTTGAAAGTGTTATAGTTAATATGTGGCCGACACAAAAACCTGCACACAGATGTTTATAGCAGATTATTTATAATTGCCAAAACTTAGAAGCAAGCAAGATGTCTTTCAGTAAGTGAGTGGATGAATATATGTTACTAAGTGTGAGAAGCCAGTTTGAAGAGGCTACATACTGCATGATTCCAATGACATACCATTCTGGAAAAAGAAGAACTATGGAGATAGTAAAAAGTTCAGTGGTTACCAGAGGACGTTTAGAGCAATGAAACTACTCTGTATGATACTATAATGGTGGATACGTGTCATTATACATTTGTCCAAACCCATAGAATGTACAACATCAAGAGTGAACTCCAATGTAAACTATGGACTTTGGGTGACAATGATGTGTCAATGTAGGTTCATCAACTGCAACAAATGCACCACTCTGGACTGGGGAGGGTGTTGATGGTGGAGGTGCACGAGGCAGGGAATACATGGGCACTCTCTGTACCTTTTACTCTATTTTGCTGTGAACCTAATAGCTATAAAAAATAAAGTCTACTTTTTAAAGTGGCATGGTTGCCCTTCAAAGTCGGAATAGGATGGTTATGTAAAATGTTATCAAACATTCATACCTTTCAATTGTTTATGGAACAATTTTTACTTCTTAAGTTTGTCTCCTCTAATTTTACTATTCAACAATTTTCAGCATCCCTAACCAGAGATACAAACAATGACATGGGCTTTGTTTACAATGAGTGTTCTTTTGAGTGTGTGTGGGTGGGGGGGGGGATAAGATTAAAACACTTGAAACAATTGGACAACCAATATGTGATGAAATTTAATTAATTGATTGTTAGTGTAGATGAGTGTGTCTGGTGCAAAGAGGTTAAAGTGGACTGCTTTTTGAAGTATTGATAGTTTTGGAGTTCTTATAGTCCTCTTCATTCTGTTAAATGTTTATTTGTAGGGGTATAAATATAGCAAAGCAGATAATATTTCAAAACTTTAACCTTTAAATTAGCTTGGGCACTCAAACACATTCTTTCCTAGAAACACGATTGCAAATAATGACTAATTTTTCTTCAAAAAATGAAGTAAAAGAATATTTATCTAATAGGATTAGAATCTCACCTCGATTCAAGCCAATAAAGTCTGAGTCAGGAATTCCAACAAGGCTGGAGCACAAATTTCAGGAGCAAGTGATGGTGACGAGGGGGAATGGTAGTGATGGAGGAGAAGTTCCAGGAATCGGGGAAGGTATAAAAAACCAGAATGGGACTTCTGGATTGAAGAAGGGGTTTTAAAGTGTTGAAGTGAGTGAGAAAGTGTTGAGCTGAGTTAGAAAACTCACATGGTGAAGCTCTTGGGTAAGGATGGAAATAAAGGCAAATGAGCTATCTTTATTCTTGCACCCTACGGTTCCCCCAGAGAGTCTCAGTAGTGGCACTGCCATGCTTCCAGCTGGTCAAGCCAGTTCAGAAGATTCTGTCCATTTTCATTCTACCCCTAAATTACATGTAAAATATGTTCACTTCTCTCCTCTCCACTGGCACCATTCTAGACTAAGCCTCATTTGTCTGTTACCTGGAGCACTGCAAAGTTTCCTAATCAGCAGCCCAGCTTTCCCTCTTACCCTCCCCTCAAGTCTCCTACCCAATGGCACTCCACCCCAGTAGCCAGAATTATGTGAACAAAACATACCTGTTTTCTAAGTGGCCCCTTGGCTTCAAATCCTTCATTGATTCCCCTTTGCATTTTAAATAAAACCCAAACTTCTTCCCTTTGCCCAAGGATACTTCTCTACCTCATCAACCTCAGCTCATGTCACTTGTCCCCTGCTCGCTGGGCTCCGTCACCACAACCTTCCCAGAGTTCCCTAATCCTCAGCCTGAAGCCTCTTCCTCACCACTTTAACTACCACCACCACTTTCCCACTACTACCTCCCCTACTCTCATGGGTGATTTCCTTTTCTTCCTCCAGATCTCAGCTTACATGGCACCATTTTACAGAGGCCTCCCTCTAACTACCCCTTGTACAAAGCACCAGCACATAGTTATTTTCCATTACATCACCTGTTTCCTTTCTTTTTGGACCTCTCCATAAATTGTAATTATTTATTAACTTGTTCAGTGTATCCTCCCTGGGAGACGGTAACCTCCCCTAGGGCAGGAACTCTGTTTCATTCAATGATGCATGCATAACGTCTTGTATAGGGCCTTACACTTAACAACTATCCAATATAGAAATGATCACATGGCACCTGCTTTCCTGTTATCCTCTATGACTTCTTTCTCTAATACTAATACAGGAGTTATTAAGAAATTATTTTAGGCAGTTATAAAGGGTAAAAGAGGCCAGGTACAGAGGCTCACATCTGTAATCCCAGCCCTTTGGGAGGCTAAGATGGGTGGATCACCTGAGGTCAGGAGTTCGAGACCAGCCTGATCAACATGGTGAAACCCTGTCTCTACTAAAAATACAAAATTAGCCAGGCGTGGTGGTGCATGCCTGTAATCCCAGCTACTCAGGAGGCTGAGGCAAAAGAATCGCTTGAACCCGGGAGGCAGAGGTTGCAGTGAGCCAAGATTGTGCCATGGCACTCCACCCTGGACGACAAGAGAAACTCTGTCTCAAAAAAAAAAAGAAAGGAAAGAAAGAAAGAGTAAAAGAGTCCTCGGTGGAATTTTCCTTTAATGAAAAGCAGCTCCAAACCATTTCTTTTCTAACAGAAAGCAGCCTGAAAGTCAAGCTGCAAGCACAGATATGCAAGCTGGAAGCTTTCATATGTAAATGCCAGTAGCTGTACCTGGAAGCCAGATACATTCAGTTGGCGATTCCTGCTCCCTTTTCCTTATCACCATGTGCGTAGGTATCACAGCACTGGCCAGGTAAAGCCACGTGTGCAGGTGTCATGGCAACAGCCAGGTAGAAGCCACATTTGCATAATAAAAGATTAGGGTGCGAGGGCCAGTCTTTTCAGTCTTTTCGCAGGCTATGTAAATGACACACCTGGTGAAACCAGTCCCCTGGGCTTAATGTAACTCAATCACCGCCTCCTCAAGCCTTGGTACAAAATCAATCATGTTCTGCCCCAAAGCCCGGAAACCCTCTCTTGGGCCACCCGCTTTCTCATCATGAGGAAGCTTTCTCTCTCTCTCTTCCTTTTTGTCTATTAAACGTTCCTCTCCTTAACCTACTCCACGTGTGTGTCCACATCCTTAATCATCTCGGGGTGAGACAATGAACCACAGGTTTTCCCCAGACAATGAAGTCGTTTCAATACCGGACCAGCCTTGATTCTGAGCCCATAGTAAGAATACAACAAATTTCTGTTTTGAAAATTATTGGCTGAAAATCGTTTGTAGAAGAGGGTAATTGGATTGAACTGTGAAGTATGAGCAGACGTTTCATAAAAGAGAGGAATGGAGAGGACATTCGGGTGGGAAACAGCATGAACAAAGGCAAAGAGAAAAATGTTGGCATCTTCTGGAATCATGGAAAGAACATCCTAAGAGGTGAAGGTTCCTGGAAAGTAACCGGCATCAGGGTTGTATAAACCATGATGAGAAAGACAAATGATGATAAAATATCAGGGAGAAGCTACTCTTTGCCATGCCTTTGCATTAACCTTCCAACTTTGTGTCTTCTCCCCTTTTCCCCAGTTTCTCATGGGGGTGGACAGGATGTCAAGTGCTCCCTTGGCTACTTCCCCTGTGGGAACATCACAAAGTGCTTGCCTCAGCTCCTGCACTGTAACGGTGTGGACGACTGTGGGAATCAGGCCGATGAGGACAACTGTGGTGAGTGAAGCCCCTACAGTCACGGTGAGAGAAAGGGACAGAAAGGACTGAAGGTGAAGTCGCTGAGACTTCTCTCAACAAAAAGACAAAACTAAATTGAAATACAAAACATATGTTGCTTAAGGAAATCTTACACTTATTTCAATAGCTTAAAATATCCACTCTTTTTTTTTTTTTTTTTTTTTTTTGAGACGGAGTCTTAGTCTGTTGCCCAGGCTGGAGTGCAGTAGCGCGATCTCTGCTCACTGCAAGCTCCACCTCCCGGGTTCACGCCATTCTCCTGCCTCAGCCTCCCTAGATGCTGGGACTACAGGCGCCCGCCACCGTGCCCAGCTAATTTTTTGTATTTTTAGTAGAGACGGGGTTTCACCGTGTTAGCCAGGATGGTCCCAGTCTCCTAACCTCGTGATCCGCCCGCCTCTTCCTCCCAAAGTGCTGGAATTACAGGCATGAGCCACCGCGCCCGGCCTTAATATCCACTCTTTTCTATGTAATGGTATCACAGCCAATGTTCCAGATAAGTGATGGTTGCTCATAGAGTAAGTTTTAACCAAGATTGTCCAACCCACAGCCCTCAGGCTGCATGCAGCCCAGGACAGCTTTGAACAGAGCCCAACACAAATTCATAAGGTTTTTGAAAGCATTCGTTTTTTTGTGATTTTTTTTTTTAAGCTCATCAGCTATCATTAATGTAAGTGTATTTTATGTGTGGTCCAAGACAACTCTTCTTCCAATGTGGCCCAGGGAAGCACAAAGTCTGGACACCCCTGTTTTAACCCAACAAACCTGTCCAAATAAGGTGTTAGAAGCAGAATGCTGTTGAAATTGAGAATACGGGCTCTGGAGCCAGACTGCCCAACTTTGAACTTGGGTACAACGATAACCAATTATGTAAACTTGAGAACATTTCCTAGCCTCTCTGTGCCTCAGTTTCCTCATTTTATAAAAGGGTGTGGTAATTGTGCCTATACTATAAGAATTCAGGAAGATTAAGAGTACAGAATTAGGACATCTAGGAGGTGCTATCTAAGTGTCGGATGCTGTTGCCCTTTCTTATCTTTTGGGAAGAAAAGTGAGTCCTTCTAAAAGAGACAAAACAAACAATATGTCAATACAACTTACTACTTAACCAACAACCATACCTCTGGATTTATAAAGCTGGTAAGTAGGGCTTCTGGCCAATTTGAATATAGGAAAATAGCTTTCAGTTACAATTTTGTTCAAACTTCTGAAGTCTTAAAAATACAAAGTTAGAACCTGAATTGTTTGGATCTGAGTCACTGGGAAAATAAACTTCGGTTAATAATGTAACACAGTAAGATTTCTCACCTGTCAAGAAGTAAGGTACTATTTTGGAGGACAAAAAGATGCATAACAATGTTAGTATGCAAAGTGTCACATAAATAATATACGCTGATGAGGCCTTGCTGGGATCACTCCCCCAAGTGGTTCAGGCTTTTTAAGAAACCACCTTGAAGGAATTAAGTTTCCATTAACATAAAATAAGATGAACACCAGGCTTGAAAATCCTCCTACCTGAAAAAAATCAGCTAGGTCACACAAGCAAACCTTAACTGAGCTTATTTCTTGAACGTAACTGAAACTTAGGTTGTTTCTTGTAAATGCCTCTGATAATCACAAACAAAACTTAAATTGTCTTTCTAAAGTGGTATAGCAGTAAATCAGTTTTAACCAATCCCCTATCACCTGGAAACCCCATTGTAATAACCAGTCATGGAAAAGGTTGAAGAATTTCCTCATTTTCACTTTATGAGCAACCCTATAATTCATGCCTCTGAGCTTTCTTACCACCTGGACTGAAATCTCCCTGATACCGAGTTGTACTTTCTCTTGCTGTATGATAATAAACTTTTAAATTTTTATAACTCAATCTGATTTTATTTTTGACACTTGTTAGTTTGAAACACTATTTCTATCTGATGGCAGTAACTCAGTAGAACCACACTATCTAAACTAGTGAGCTTAAGCTACAACTGTATTTGATTTGGATGGCTATAAATATGTTTTCATTTATTTTAAAAAATAACATCTTGTTAAAATAAATTAATATTACATAATTTTTTAATTAGATGAAACAGTGTTTTGCCCACTGCCAGTCAGTTCCCTCTCAACCTGCTGGCAATTCAAATAGAGAGTTCTAGACAGAGCAACAGGAAAATTTCACTCCAATTAAAATGGCAGCTGGAAGCAGGAAAGGAATGTGGTGGGAGTAGCAAATTTGCCAGCAACTGTAGCTTCTCAGTGGAAAAAAAGCTTGTGCTACATTTAAAGAGGCCAAGTAGCAAAAGTAGCAATCCTTATAGTAATAATCCTCAAAATCATGCAAGTTTCTCCGGATTCACCAAAAAGCACATTTAGACAGAAGCAATAGGGCATTGGGGTTTCAGAGAGAAGTTCGGTAATCAGAGTTAAACTCTAGCTATAGAGGGAGGCAAAGAATGGCTTGTTTTCTTTTCTATAAAACGGGAATGATAAGAGCATCCATGGTCATGGGTTGTTAACAGGATTCCATGAGATAATGTATCCGAGATGCTTAGCAGAGTGCAGGTACTCTGGACTGAATGCTTGGGTCCCCCATAAAGTTCATATGTTGAAGCCCCATCCCCCAATGTGATAGGATTTGGAGATGGGATTTGGGGGATGTAATTAGGAATACCTGAGGCCATAAGGGTGGATTAGTATCCTTATGAGTCTTAAGGGAGCTTGCTTCATCTCTCCACCATGTAAGGAAACAGCAAGAAGTCTGCTGTCTGTGAACCAGAAAGTGGGCAATCACTAGACATGACTACCAGCACCTTGATCTTGGACTGCCCAGTCTCCAGAACTGTGAAAAATAAATGTTTATGTTTAAGCCACCCAATCTGTGATACTTAGTTATAGTAACCTGACCTAAGACTACAGTCCATGAAATTAGCACTCAGTAAATGTTACCTAGTGTATCAGTTCGCTGTAATTATATTACAAACATAGTGGTCTAAAAAGTAACCATTTATTTAGTGTATGATTCTTGGGGTCAGCAATTTTGGATGGACTCCACTGAGATGAGCCAGGCAGTTCTGGTTTCAGCTGGATTTTCTTATGCACCTGCAGCCATCTGTGGATCAGCTATGCCATGATGTCTGGGACCTTGTCTGTGTCCTTAATTCACTATTGCCAACATTTGAAAACTCTCAAGTCCAGTTTTGGAAATCTGGGAAAGATCATAATTCACTCTTATAAAGACATGTCTATGTAAAAAATAACTATTTCAATTTGTTACTGATCTTCTTATGCCAGAATCACATAACTTTCTTGAAATTCACTGAGACCACTGGATCTCCAAAAGTAGTCCTGAGACCAAACTCATCAGCATCACCCAGGAAATTAGAAATACACATTTTGGCCAGGCCCAGTGACTCACACCTGTAATCCTAGCACTTTGAGAGGCCAAAGTGGGAGGATTGCTTGAGTCCAGGAGTTGGAGATCAGCCTAGGTAACATGGCAAAAACCTGTCTCAATTTTTTTAAAAAAAGAAAAAATAATTATTTTAAAATATTTATATAAAAAATTTTAAAAAAGAAATGCAAGTTCTCAGGCTCCATCCCAGACCTATTGAATCAAAAGCTCTGTTTTAATAAGAGCCTTGTGTCATTCTAATACACATTAGGTTTTGAGAGGCATGAATCTAAACCCAGTGAGCAGAAAATCAGGAATGCATGCAAAATGGTAGCAACAGCAGAGGTACAGTAGAATCAAGTTTTCAATATGATACACAAGCATTCTAACTTGCTCACAAACTCCATTATTATCAATTATCTACAATTTTTAGCTCCTCTAGGAAAACCGGTACTGTAGTAGTGGCAGTCATCTAGAAATAGAAAAAAAAAAAATTAACTCCATTCAAAACCTCAAAGATGCCCAGTTGGCATGCTGCTGCTGTCCATGCAAAAATAGGCCGGAACTTTCCAGGAAGGATGGCAGACTTTCGTCACCGTCTTTAGAGTCCAGGTGATGGAAAAATTATGAGATGTAGTTATTTCTGCTTGTCTCTAATTGCTTTAATTTCCGTTGTGAGCTGAGTGGTTTTTTCCTTCATTTTATAGTATCTGGATCATTTATGCTCCCAAGGCTGTTTCTTCTTCTCCTTCTCCTCCTTCTTTTTTTTTTTTCTTTTGAGATGGAGTCTCTCTCTCTCTCACCCAGGCTGGAGTGCAGTGGCATGATCTCAGCTCACTGCAACCTCTGCCTTCAAGATTCAAGTAATTCTCCTGCCTCAGCCTCCTGAGTAGCTGGGGCTACAGGTGTGTGTTACCATGCTCGGCTAATTTTTTGCATTTTTAGTAGAGACGGGGTTTCACCGTGTTAGCCAGGATTGTCTCGATCTCCTGATCTTGTGATCCACCAGCCTCGGCCTCCTAAAGTGCAGGGATTACAGGTGTGAGTCCACCGCACCTGGCCGGCTGTTCATTTTTAAAACATGCATATGTAAATTCTGTTTAATACTGATTAAATTAAGTCAGAAAGTTGCTTCTTTTCAGAATATGTAAACCTCATGCATATTTTCAGTCATGTAAAATACAGTATCTTAACATACAAATATAAGAAAACACCATAATTAAAAAGCAATTTTAGAATAATAACTTACAACTTAATAGTGTATTGTCAAATAAAATACCTTCTTTTAATGAAAGGGCTTTTTCTTTAATCAGACCTTTTAAGGTATATTTTAAACTCCAAAAATCTCTCCCTTATTCTGTCAAGCTGTTTAAACATTGACACTAATAATTATTAAAATGGAAAAATAAGTCAAATGGAAATAGTGGAAATAAAATTTAGGGAAATCGCTGAAAAAAATGAAACACCAAATGAATTAAACCAAGTCCCTGTATTTGAACTAATATATGAACTAATTATATTTAGAAAGAACTGTCACTTTTGTGTTATCACAGGCACTTTAAACAAGTACTCTTATTTAGTACATACTGAGGTCCCAGTTTTCTCAGAAAACCCATAAATAATTAATTTCCCTATAAGTGAACACTTTATTAAGTATAAAAAATAAAATATTTCAGCACAAAGAGCATTGACATTAACTCAGTGAAGATTTTTTATGGACACAATGCAAGCCAAATCAATAGATTTAAAAGTTTTCAGTTCAATTCATATGAATCCCTTTTTTCTAAAACATTTACACAATATGGAATTTACATATATATACAGACATACATATATCAAAAACTGCTTACACTATTTTTATAATAACTTTGATCCTTACTGGTAAACTTCAGTATAGAAATGTATAGATGTTTCCTGAGTTACACCATTTTATATAATTCCCATATAATTCCATTTGTTTTATTGCCATGTGTCACTAACCCATTCTTCATCTCTACTCAGAACTGTCACAGACACAATCAAACAGCATAAGGACCAAAAAAAAAAATGTTTGTAAGTCATCAGAGCAGTGTTTGATGTGGCAATGACAAACCCAAAAAGGAGGGATCTTTCAGTTTTTCAGCTGGACTATCACACATGGGAGAATACGTCTGAGTAAATACCAAAGGAACCTGATGACAAAAAGTTGAGGGTTCTTCTTTAGGAATCATCTGTGTTCGTTTTCAAATGAGTGCAAGCTCAGTAGTAAAAATGTTAAAGGAGCATCAAATTCTCAGATGCTATTAAATTAGTTCACTACCTCTAGATTTGTATTTAAAAGAAACTTTGCATTTCTAGATTAGAATTTGCTCTAGCATTCCTTCTGTGTTATAAACAGAAGGCTGTGCTAAATGAGGGCTCCCCTTCATGGTTACACTAACCCAGCCTTATCCTAGAGACAGGTTGAATTACTATACTGGGAAGACTGGCGTTCTGGTGCCTCTCCATCGTACTCTTGTTCTTTAGCACTTTAGCAGCCTTCTCTACGGGAAAAGGATAAAGGCCTTTGTCAGTCTGTTTACATATTAGCAATTCTATAACCCATAGGGGAAATGGAAAACCTCTTCTAATACATTTTGGGTCATTTAGTGCATTAGTAACTGCCAAAAGTTAACATGCAAATAATGTGACCTTATTTGGAAATAGGGTCTTTGCAAATATAATGCAAGTAAAGAGTGACATCATACTAGATCAGGGTGGCCCTAGATCCAATGACAGTGTCCTTACAAGAGACAGGAAATGGCATACAGAGATGCTGGAGAGAAGAAGGCCATGTGAAAACAGAAGCAGAGACCGAAGCGATGCTGCCACAAGCCAAGGAACACCAGGAGCCATCAGAAGCTGAAAGAGGCAAGGAGAGATTCTCCCCAAGAACATTTTGAGACTCTGTGGCCCCGCTGACGCCTTTGTTGCATACATCTGGCCTCCAGAACTGTGAAAGAACAAATTTCTCTTGTTTTTGTTTTTCTGTTTTGAGACAGAGTCTCACTCTGTAGCCCAGGCTGGAGTGCAGTTGTGTGATCTCAGCTCACAGCAACCTCCGCCTACTGGGTTCAAGCAATTCTCTTGCCTCAGCCTCCTGAGTAGATGGGACTACAGGTGCGTACCACCATGCCCAGCTAATTTTTGTATTTAGTAGAGATGGGGTTTTACCATGTTGGCCAGGATGGTCTCGATCTCTTGACCTCGTGATCCGCCCACCTCGGTCCCCCAAAGTTCTGGAATTACAGGCATGAGCCACCACACCCAGCCAACTTCTCTTCTTTTAAGTCACCAAGTTTGTGGGAATTTGTTACAGCAGCCCTGGAGAACAATGCACGTTAGGACAGGACATGGAGAAGGGCCACCTTCTGTGGGCTTAAAGAGACATTATTAAGGTCGACATAAACTCCTTGTCCAGACTAAAGTGAGCTTAAAATTTAGTCTTAGTGAATTTTAGACAGAATTTCCAGTGAGCTGTTCTTATGCATAATTGTATGTGGCATAAAACCTCCTAACGACGATTTTGCTTCGCTGTTCAGTTGCAGTTCTGGGTTGTGCTAAACTTGAACCACATGGTTTTTACCAGGTGTTTTGTACTCTTTTATGTTATGGCGAGTCAGGTATGGCTACAAGAGACACCAGGGAGGCTCAGAAACACAAAAGTTTGTTATTCCCACAGGTTCTAGAGACAGGAGGCAGGGCATACCATACAGGGCTAGATGGGAAAGACACCAGGGTGGTCAGGAGGCAGAAGACAGGGGTGAGAGGGGAGGCATCAGGCCAGAGCCTTTATTGGGATTTCCGAGGGAAATCAAGGCAGTGCAAGGTGAACAGCTTAAGATGTGCTGGTTTGAATAATTTTGGAGGGCTCTAAACTCTAGCGGTGGTCCTTACTTCCCTGCTACCTGGGCCTAGGATGATGAAGCAGAAGGAGGACTGTTACCTCTGGGATGTGTGGGCTAGTCAGAGGAGCTCTAGGTCTGGATTGGTTAGCGTGCATATCAAAGGCATGCTCTGAGCACCCTTTGCTCTCTAAGAACTGACAGCCCCTGGGAAAGACCATCTCTTACTAGCCTAGAAAGGTTTTTTAAAAGATGTTAAATATCATAATATACAGAAAAAAAGTTTTAAATATACAATATACCAAGTCTTTCTTGAGTTCAACTTTGCCAGCACTTCCTTCCCTGCCTCCCACTTAGCAAATGTACACAGAAAGTTGCAGCAACAAAAAACAGTAAGTAGAAAGTCAACTTTACCATGTAGCAAAAACTGCCCTCTGCGTTTGAATGCTTCTCTGGGGAACTCCTTGAAAGTATGAACATTTTGCCACGTAAACTTTTCTATTTCAGCTCCTTCCCAATGTGATCTTAAATGCTTTGCCTTCCCTCCCCACCACGCCGGCCTTTGTTGTCTGTTAGTAATAGTTTACTTTGCAATTTTGCCATTCACTGCGTATTTTAGGTTTGAAAAGACATCTTGTGTTCTAGGTTTGTCTATGCATGACTATTTATTATTATTATTATTTTTTGAGACTGAGTCTTGCTCTATCGCCCAGGCTGGAGTGTAGTGGCGCGATCTCGGCTCACTGCAACCTCCGCCTCCCAGGTTCAAGCGATTCTCCTGCCTCAGCCTCCTGAGTAGCTGGGATTACAGGCACCTGCCACCACACCTGGCTAATTTTTAGTAGAGACAGGGTTTCACCATGTTGTCCAGGCTGCTCTTGAACTCCTGACCTCAAGTGATCCACCCGCCTCGGCCTCACAAAGTGGGATTATAGGCATGAGCCTCCGCACCCAGCCTGTGCATGACTATTTGTGCCACTATATTCTAACCCTCCTAGGAATATTTGCTTTTGTCTAATAAGAGTTGTAATAATAAAATTAATAGTGTCTTCCATGTTTTTAGTATTTATTATGTTTCAGACATAGTCCTAATCCTTTAAGCACATTCTCTCATTTCCTCCTTACTATAAATTAGATATGATAAGACTATTTCCATTACACAGGGAAGGAAAATGGAAGTACAGAGAGGTTATGTAACTCTTCTGACATCATGGTGTGCTCAGAATTCAAACCAAATGCTTGGCTTGTTCTGTTTTGTTTTGTTTTTTGATTGGGAAGAAAGAACATGCTTATGATACTAATTGTTGTGTAGTAGGGCCTTCAAACAAATCTCTTATTGATAAAATTTGAATTCTATGAAGTCTTCCCTTTAAAGATTTTGGTTTTAAAAAGGTAAATTATTTTTAACTTTCTTTTTAAAATATAATATATAAGAGATTAGATGAACTTCCAAACCTAAAATTGCAAGTATCATAGTATGAATAATGAATAATATTTTTATAGCACTTTCCATTTTGACTGCTTTATACATTTTACCTCATTTAATCCTCATGACAACCCAGGAGAAAGGGACTGTTTTTGTTCCCTTTAAAGATGGGGACATTGATGCCCTGCATCAATTTCATCCACATGGTGGATGTCTGTTTTGCATTGTTATAAAGGAATAGTTGTGGCTGGGTAATTTATGAAGAAAAGAAGTTTATTTGGCTCATGGTTTTGCAGACTTTACAAAAAGCAGGGTGCCAGCATCTGCTCAGCTTCTGGTGAGGGCTCAGGCTGCCTCCTCTCATGGCAGAAGGGAGAGGGGAGCCAGTGTGTGCAGAGATTACATGGCGAGAGAGGAAGCGAGAGAGAGGGGGGAGGTACCAGGCTCTTTTTAACAGCTAGCTCTCTTTTGAACCAATAGAGCGAGAGAGAAGTCGTTCACCTCAAGGGACAGCATAAATCTGTTCATGAGTGACCCACATTCATGATCCAAACTAGGACCCACCTCCTAATACTTCTAATACCACCACACTGGGGATTACATTTCAACATGGTGTTGAGTGAGAACAAACGTCCAAACTATAGCAGTAGATACGACAATCAACTCAAGTTCTCAAGTGAGTGAGAAATGTAAATCTTTCTTTTTCTATGGCCAAAGATAATTTCTGCTACAAGTCTCCATTCTTCCAAGTGGTAGAAGTCTAAACCAAGGCAGTTAAAGGTCTGATTCATTTCCCTTCACCTGGGATTACAGTTGAGCTCAGCAGTCTCTGTGGTGCCAGGACATTGTGTGGGGGGTCTGGTTGTCTGTTATCAGCTGATGATGGCGCATCCCCTAACCTATGCATAAATCTATCTGGTCCTCTGCCATAAGTCGCCACTCTGTTATCTCCTGTCTGTCTCAGGCCCTTTCACATCCAGTGCCTCTCCTGCCTACATCTGTGGCATTCTGGGGCTCACAGGAAACACTTAGTACTCCTGAGCCAGGCTGAGCCCAGGAGAACTTTCATGCTCATATTTAGGTCCATCTGCCTAGGTCCATCTGCCTAGGTCCATCTGCCTAGGCTCTTATGGCTATGTCTCCTCTACTATTCCCATGTCAAGCCAAAGTGTGCAATAATTCTGTGGGTCCTGCCATACATAAGGCCTCTACTTAGCAAAGGACACCAGGCTACCCCTGCTTCCAGCACCCAGAAACCAATGTGGGAAATGTGTGGTTTCTCCTAGATTCAGCCCGAGGAGGGAAGGAAGAAAGACCCCTCCACTCTGTCTTTCTGGTGCAAGTCTCTTGTTAAGTCTGGGAACAGCAAAGCTCAGTTCTTCTCTTTTTTGGTTTTCCATATCTATTGTCAATGATCAAATTTAAGCATTTAAAAATCGAATACCAAGAAATTTGACTCCCTTATTATCTGTAAACTTCTGTCTCATCCTTTTCAGGCAATGAAAGTGGTTAATTCTAGCTGCCTAGGATAGGAAAAGAGGCAGAAAGTGCAAGGAATTTAAGAGAAGGAAAACTTTGTTAATGCCCCAGAGTATTTTTCCTGTCACTGGCTTGGCACCTACTAATCCATGAGAATTAGATAAGCAGTACTTATTTATGGGTGTGATGGTGATGATACATATTTTCAAATAAGATTATAAGAATGTTTGAAGTATGTCAAGCCCTTTTAAAATTTTCAATTGGTCCTGCCTTTAAAATTCTGGAACATTAATTATTCCATCATTTCCAAAGTACGACTTATACAGCTATCAGAATGATGGCAATGCCAGGTGGTTTGATGGAGACATTAGCTGTTCTCATTTCAGAATATTCCACTAAAGTTGGTGGTTTGTCTTGTTTTCGAGATAAAAACACAGAAGGATACACATTACATGCCTGTATCAAAATATCTTATATACCCCATATATATATAGACTGACCATGTACCCATAAAAATTAAAAATGTAAATAAAACACAGGAGGAAAAGTGACGTGGGTCATAAATATGTGTATTAATGTATAATCATGCATTGCATTTTCAAAATTTTCTGGTTTTCTATTTATTATTCTCAAAATAACATTCCAAATACCTAAGTAGCTGAACCCTAGGCTTTTCTGAAAATACGGACCTAGCTTTAACCTCAAATTTGTTTATTTGTGTTTATCTAATGCTACTTAAACTATGTATGGGTTACCACCACAAAGATTTTCCTTTCAGAACACTTCCTCCTATATGGGACAGAGAAGGTAATTTGTTAGCAGCCTCAGTTTCTTTTAAAAGATGCCCAGGATTATGTCATATCCTTTGATTTCCATAAAGAGTTGCCTCCAAAAGGTATTGAGACCCCAGAAAAAGGTATATGTATTCTGTCCTGCAAACTGCTGTTGTTGTTAAATTCAAAGAAACTCCATACAGTTTGATGAATCCTCTGCCTGGCCAGCCTGCATTCCAAGGTTTACTCCGGTGGCCTAGGGCACCTCTGCTCTTGCAGGTAATAATCTCATTTTACTTTATGAGCAAAAGATCTTCCCACGGTGTTCCATGAATGAGTACTGAAAATTGAGTAAATGTGTGAGAATCAGAAATGCTCCACTTTAGGGCCAGACATGGTGGCTCATGCCTGTAATCCCAGCACTTTGGGAGGCCGAGGTGGGTGGATCACTTGAGGTCAGGAGTTCGAAAGCAGTCTGGACAACATGGTGAAGCTCTGTCTCTACTAAAAATTAGCCAGGTGTGGTGGCGGGTGCCTGTAATCCCAGCTACTCAGGAGGTAGAAGCAGGAGAATCACTTGAACCCGGAAGGCGGAGGTTGCAGTGAGCTGAGATCATGCCACTTCACTCCAGCCTGGGTAACAGGGTGAGACACTGTCTCAAAAAAAAAAAAAAAAGAAAGAAAGAAAAAAAAAGAAAAGCTCCACTTTGCATAAATCCAAGCCTTATAAATTAATCACTTATTCATTAATCAATAAGCATGTATACTTATTAAACTATCAGATTTAACCTTTCATTTTCATAAATGATCATACCATTTAACATGACATCATCACAGTCTGGCCTTGCCTCTGACTGAGACATAAGTCTCTCAACCAAACATCAAGGGAGCCCCGGAGCGACCCTGCAAATCGACAGGAATGTTTCTGAGGACTACCTGCATCTGAGTCACCTGGGGCGCTGTGAAAGCTCTGAGTCCTAACCCCCCACCCCAGAAATGCTCATCTAATAAGTAGGAGTAAAGCCCAGGAATTTGCATTTTTAACAAATACCCCAGAGGAATATCAAACCAGCTTAAGTTTTGAAATTATTCACATCCCAGTGGAGACAATTCTATTATCCAATTCATACCAGTGAGAAAATGATTAAATCAGAAGTTTTTAACTTTGGCAGACATCTAATCACTTGGAAGGCTTGTTAAAACACAGATTGCTGACCTCCCAGGTTGCAGGGTTTCTGATTCGGTGCATCTGAAGTAAGGCCCAAGAACTTGCTTTTCTTTCAAGTTCCCAGGTGATGCTGCTGCTGGTCCCAGATCTACACTTTTGAAAACCACTGATCTAGACAGATAGTCTTCTTGTGCAAATCCAAAAGCAAATATATTTCAAAATGTACCAATAGGTGTCACGTAGAAAGAGTTAAACAAAATTAAAGCTATTTCTTTATTGCCCGAGTTCTCGTTTCATCATACCAGCATGCATTATTAATTCCAAGTGAGGATAGAGGATGCAGCATTTCCCAAACATATGTTACCATAGAACTCTCTTCTCAAGGATACTCCTGAGAAACTATTTCAGAAAAACCTGATAAAGCACTATCACAAGTTAATGCATCCAAGAAACTTGGACGTTTCCTGTCCCCAATCAAATCTCATCCCCCAGTGCCAATGCCAGGGGAATCTAACAACATGGAGAGAGATGCCTTCTCCAGAATTCAGATTGGTATGCCTAACCCACTTTTCCGTAAAACTAAACGATAACTAATACTTGGTACAAGTGAAATCATGTTTATGCATTTTATGTACTTTAAACACTTTATGAGGGCTAGTAAGAGCTAGATTTCAATGATATTAAAAGTACCTTATGACACTTTGAGCTGGATGATAAAAGAAAAAAAGATAAAAGTACCTTAGTAGTCACTGAGGTATACAAAAATACATAGGTAAAAAAGATTTTCTACTATACTCTCATAAGGAGATAAAATATATACATCAATAAGCATAGCATGAAGCAAATTACAATAAGTATAATAAGACAGTTACAAGCAAAATGTCCTTAAGTTGGGGGCCACCCACATTAATCTTATTTGAGTGTCTTAAACTACTTGATGGTCAACATCCAGCAACTTTGCTTAAAAGAAATACACTCCGAGTCACAGGATTTTATGTGACTAAATTCTAGCTGTCCTCCAATGCAATGTGAGAAGGACCCTAGTTGACTATGGCAAATCCCATAATGCAGTTCTTCCAGAACTCGCTTTAAGACTCACCTAGGCCACTTATGAAAAATACATATTTCCCAGACTCCATGCTGACCAAATAAATGAGAGTCTCCAGTGGAGGAGCCTGTAAATTTGTGTTTTTGATAAATGCCCCAGCTCCCAGTTTTTATTTCAGCATAAGGGAGACTGAGCTTTCTCTGAAGTGTCTTTAAGGACAGAAATCCAATCATTCAGTCAGTCAACAAATATTTAGTAAGCTCATGCAGCATGCAAGACCAGATTTTTCTTAATCTATGTTTTTAAACTTTATTTACAGCATGTCTGTATCATTTTTAGCTAAAAAGCTCTTTTTTAGTAAAATTTTTTTTTTATTGGTGCAATTTTTACAACACTACCAATACATACTGGAAACCATATCCCCCAACACAGTATTCTCTTCTGTGCAGTGCTTGTTCCACTACCGTAGACTGCCTCAAGATAAATCAGAGAATAAATTTCATCAGCATCATTACTGAAGTATGAAAAACCATTCTCATCACTGCCCTATACATCCTTAAAATATAAAGGACACGGAATTTGAAATATAGAAACACATATACCAAAAGCTGTTTTCTTTAAAATGCTAACTCCCCAACTTTGCAATTTTGGCAACATTTCCCATGTTCTGTGTTTCTGCCTTCTGCCTTCTGGTGGGAGGAAGTAATGGGTAGAAAGAGGAAAATACTTTGGAAAGGCAGAAAGAAAAGTGAAAGCTGATTACTAAAAGGCTTGTTTGTTTGATGATGTTGCTATTTAATAAACACAAAATGTATGCTGTGACTTGGGGAAGAATTAGCAAGTTTGTCCTATTTCTTTCCGCTAGCCTAAAATACCTGCTTCCATCCTGACATCATCTTTTTCTCCTCCTTACTTATATTTCTTCTGTATGCGTGCATGTGTGTGTGTGTGTGTGTGTGTGTGTATGTGGAGAGAGAGAGCAGAGAGAAGATACAATGCAGTAGAAAACCAGAGAAAGAGAGCAGGATTAAGAGAGAAGAGAAGCTTAAACTGCATCACTTGAATCTGTTGGACTAAAATGTTACAACTGAGGCCACATACAGTGTGCTCCTTAAAACGGAAGAAGGGCAAGAGAGCAATGGTGAGGACAAAGGATTAGGTAATGGCACATCGCCCATGGTTTTAAGCATGGCATTATCTATTAATAGTAAAAAAAAAAAAAAAAAACCCCAGAAAATTGAAGTTGTCTATTTGTAAAAGCTCAGTTAAATATAGGATCTGCTAAAGAAGCAGAGTGAAAGAAAATCAGCATCTATGGCAGTCATCCAGCCACATCTTATGAATTTCATAGCAACAGTGAAACATCACCCACAAAACGGCCCCGTGTTCTGGGATGCTGTCACTTCACCTAAAATCCGTCACTGATCCTGAGGTAGGTGGATGTGGCAGTCACCGGAACATGAACGTGGCGCACAGAGTGAAGCGAGAGCCTGGTAGCCTGCAAGGTCGAAGCCTTCAGACCTTCGCAAGCCCCCTTCTCACTCACCTTCTGCAGATATGCACGAAAACTGTTTATATGAATACTCAAAGCCTCAACATACTCTGACCTACCTACTTACATGCTTTATTTGTAGCATCGATAAACATACAACCACTCATAACACTACTATGTTTTTGTTAAACTGTTTTTAGTAATACCTTGATTTGCAATACATTCATTGATTTCATAAAGAAAAATCATGTGAATTTAAATTCCAGTTAATAACAACTTCTGGTTGTTATTTAAATAAACTTTTTTATAATTCATACAATGCTGACGTAAGAGCCTCAATAACAGAAATGAAACAGACAACAGAAAAATAAGCAGCAAATAGTAATCGCTAAATACTTAAAGCTGATGTCCCACAAAAGGTGAAATTCTATAGATAGAATGTAAACTGATTAAATAATGTCTTTGGCCTAGAAAAGAAATACAATAATTATTATTTTAATTATTTAGCTATTTTTAATAAATCTATTTCTTAGTCAAGTCACCTAACCTTCTTCAGTATCAATTTTTCTATCTGCAGTATCAATTTTTCTATCTGCAGTATCAATTTTTCTATCTGGGTTTCTGCTTATATATATTTGTAAGTGGAGATGATGATAATGACCAAATAGATTTATCATGAGGATAAAATAGAGTACCCAACACAACATAATGGGTATTTGCTAAATATGACTTCTTTCAGGGCTAAATACTAACATTCAACCTCTCTGTTAAAAGGCGGGGAATGAAAATCTCTCAAAGAATTCTCCTTATCTAAAGATATGAAACAAGTTTACAAAAGTAAACTTGCCGAAAGGTCAAAAAACTCTGTGAAACTAGGAAAGGAAGACAATCCAATGCTATAAATTTCCAAAATCTCAAAACCTGACAGCCAAGGAAACAAATGGTGATTCCGGAGCCCAGTAGAACAGAACACTTTGTAAGGCTCTTGACCCCATCCCCAGAACCCACGTGACTTTTTTTTTTAGTGAAACCACAAAATTAAACTACACTAAATTTATGGGTTCAGAAAAAATGCACTGCTTTGTTCACCCTCATGAGATTCCACTTGAACTCCCCAAATTAACTAAATGTCTAATCATTTTTCCGCCGTACTTTAATCCAATTGATTCAATCAGCCTCCCCATATCTATCATTGTTAAATGGAAAAAACTAGAAACTACTCTGGGTATATTAGACAGAAATTAGGTAAGCAGAATCTTCTCAGAAGGGCTGGAGGAGTGGGTGTAAACAAGGTCAACATCCATGCTGTTAGATCCATCATGGCTGCGACTGACAATGGAGACAGCTGCTGCTACCACCCCCAACTCAACTGCCTCTCTCGACACCCACAAGGCTGGTAGTACCTGAAATCCCCTTCCACGATTGCTCCTATGTCTCTGTTTTAGACAGAGCAGCAAGAAAATGACCTTATACCTCTCTTCTAACCAAGATACATGTGAGTGCATCCCAAATCCTGGCTCTACAGGAGGTGTGAAATGTCGTCTGAAGTTTTTCAGTCTCTGCTGCCCAGAAAAACACCAATGAAGTTGGGTCAGTCTACAGCATATTCCATGACAGGTTCCTTGCAGTTGTGCAATACAATGGCTGCCCCTCATGATCTGTTCCATTGGTGACTCAACATTTGCATGCATTTGCCCCTCAATTTCATTTAGCCTAGGTCAGCATTGGGTTCAGATTTCAGTCGACAGTCTAGCAAAACTACTGCTTGAGCTAACACACGGAATCCAGAAACTCCAGGAGGTCACTGTATTAGTCCGTTCTTAGTCTGCTATGATGAAATACATGAAACTGAGTGATTTATAAAGAAAAGAGGTTTAATTAACTCACAATTCCACATGGCTTGGGAGGACTCAGGAACTTACAATGGTGGCCAAAGGCACCTCTTCACAGGGCAGCAGGAGAGAGAATGAGGGCCAAATAAAGGGAGAAGCCCCTTATAAAACCATCAGATCTCATGAAAACTCACTCACTAGCAGGAGAACAGCATGGGGGAACACGCCCCCTGATTCAATTATCTCCACCTGGTCCCACCCTTAGCACGTGGGTATTATTACAATTCAAGGTGAGATTTGAGTAGGGACACAGAGCCAAACCATATCAGATACCCAGATCAATTAGCTTTGCCCAACCTAAAGCTATATTTCTACTTCCTGGTCTAATGCTTGTAGAAACCGTTCCCATGCAAATTCCTTGGGTTTCTGCTTATATAAAATAGCAAAATCTTTCAGTATGTCAGTCTTCTCCAAGTCCAATTTGTGTTCTGCAGCATGCTGGGCTCTGACTCCACTTATAATAGGTTGAGAAGCAAAGAAGCCTGGTAATGAAAGGGCCTGAGGAGAGTTGGAAACTTATTTACCTCAAGTAAAGTAACTCATGTGTCTTCAAACAAACTACTACTAACCTCATCAGACAGGAAAGGGGAGCTGTTTTTGCTTGCAAGGGAGATTTTGTGGGAAGGGGATTTAGAGTGGTCAAATTCAACTGAACACACACAAATGTCCCAGTGCAATTCACAAGGTCCCTCTCGCCTTGTTGTGTTCTAATGTTCACTTAAAAGATACGACAAACTGAGCACAGTAGCCCACACCTAATCTCAGCACTTTAGGAGGCCAAGGTGGGAGGATCATTTGAGGCCCGGAGTTTGAGACTAGCCTTAGCAACACAGGGAGACCCCCATCTCTACAAAAATAAAAAATTTAGCTGGGCATAGTGGTATGCATCTATAGTCCCAGCTACTCAGGAGGCTGAGGTGGGAGGATCCCTTGAGCCCAGGAGTTTGGGGCTGCAGTGAGCTATGATCGCACCACTGCACTCTAACCTAGGCAACAGAGTGAGACCCTGTCTCAAAAATAAAATAAAATGATATGACAAAATGTGAATTCAACTTACACTGTAACTTAACAACCCATAGGATCAGATTCTGTATAATGTAGAGATACATCAGTCCTGAGCTAAGGCCAGAAGAGACAAAAGATTATCTGAGGGTAGTTCTATCACCCAGGCTGGAGTGCAGTGTGCGATCTCAGCTCACTACAACCTCTGCCACCCCAGTTCAAGTGATTCTCACGCCTCAGCCTCTCGAATAGCTGGGACTACAGGCATGTATCACCATGGCCGGCTAATTTTTGTATTTCTAATGGGGGTTTCTCCACCTTGGCCAGGCTGGTCTCGAAATCCTGACCTCAAATGATCTGCCCGCCTTGGCCTCCCAAAGTGCTGGGATTCCAAGCATGAACCACCATGCCCAGCTGTTTCCTTTCTTTAATCGCTCCAGAGCTATTTCTTCTGCAGTCCCACTTCACAACCCTTGAAATTTCTCATTCTCATTCTAATGATTTATCATAGCGAGAACTTTGCCAGAGCCTAGCCTTCTAGCAGACACATCATTCCAGGAAGCCATAGCAATAATTTAAGTGACTTCTTTTTGTCACTGTATACCATTAATTATGAGAGTCCCATGTTCTAATAATAACATGATTGCCGTTATCTGTAAGAAGAAGTGGAATAGATAACCCATCCAATGTTTCCATCCTTGAGATGTCTGAGAGTCTGTTATCTGTAACCCCTTCTGGAAGGAGGAAACAGAAACCACTCTAGATATTTTTGGGAAAGAGAAGCTTAAGAAAAAAAAATATATTTATACAAGAAAAAATGTGTTTGTAGAATCATTTTAAAGGCTGCAGAAGCAGGAGTCAGAGGTAGGGAATATACTACTGTAGTTGCAAGCCCAAGATCAAGAAGCATCTGCTTCTGTCACAACTGCTACTGCTAATCATCTCTACATCCGTGAAACTGGGAGCCTGAGGCTGACTGCAGTAACCGCCCCAACTACCACTAGATATCCTTGAGGCTGGTGTGTACAAACCTCAGGTCTTACAAGAGTGCATCCAATTGGTGGAAGCTTATCTATAACAAGAATCCTGGCTGCTTGGGGTCTGGAAAACATATATTTAAGTTACCAACTTCTAAAGAATACGAAAGCATTCTAAAGTGGAGGTAGAATAAAGGAGGAGCAAACATTCACAAAAGCCACCACAGTCTCAGGAAGTTTTAGTCTCTATTTGGCTATATATGCTGAATCTTTCAAATCTCCTCCTCCTCCTGTTTATCTGCCTAACATATCAACTGATGCGTGTATTAAAGGTTGGGCAGGCACCTTGAACTTGTTCCTGGGTGTCCAGGGGCTGGCATTTGCTGGTTTCTGGGGTGTTGTCCCTTGTCCACGAAGTTACTGGTGGCCCGCTAGAGTCCCATGCAGAAGTCTGCAGTGGCTCATGCCTAATAATCCCAGCACTTTTCAAGGCCAAAGCAGGTGGATCACCTCACCCCAGAAGTTCAAGACCAGCCTGGGCAACACAGCAAAACCCCATCTCTACAAAAAAAAAAAAAAAAAAAAATTAGTCGTGGTGGTGCAACCTGTAATCCCAGCTACTCAGGAGCCTGAGGGAGGAGGATCACTTGAGCTCAAGAGGGAGAGGCTGCAGTAAGCTGAGATTGCACCACTGCACTGTAGCCTCGGTGACAAAGCAAGACGCTGTCTCAAAAATATTTTTTAATTTTTAAAATTTTAAAAGAAATCAATACTAGACTTACTACTAACTTACAGAAACAGGACAAACTTTTATAACTTCACTCTCTGTTCATATGTTTGGGCATCCTTAGGGAGTTGTCTGGCAGCATTCAGGAAAAAATTTAGAAGGTCTAGAGAAGATCCCATACAAACCCCTACCAAGAGAATGAAGGCTTGTACCGTGTGCAGAGATCTCCAGAGAAACTGCTTCTTCATCCCTGTTCGCTAGTCCACTCTATCACATGCTTGGCTGCGCTGTCTCTTATGTTTAAAAGTAACTAAAACATCATTAGGAATTTGGTGAGAAAAATTGTCTTCCTTTTACCCCATGAATAAAATCGATTTTTTAAAAGTGACATAGGGGCTTAAAATACAAATACGAAAATATAGAAATATATATAAAAGCACTCAGAGAATAATCACTTTAGATACCATGGTGCCTTTCAAAAAAGAAAAAGAGAAAAGAAATGAGATCATGCCAGTCATGTTTTCTTTCTTTCTTAAAAGTTAATCGGCCAGGCACGGTGGCTCACACCTTTAATCCCAACATTCTGGGAGGCCAAGGTGGGCAGATCACCTGAGGTCGGGAATTCCAGACCAGCCTGGCCAACATGGTGAAACCCCGTCTCTACTAGAAATACAAAAATGTGCTGGACGTGGTGGCGGGTGCCTGGAATCCTAGCTACTCGGGAGGCCGAGGCAGGAGAATCACTTGAGCCTGGGACGCAGAGGTTGCAGTGAGCCAAGATAGTGCCATTGCACTCCAGCCTGGGGCTGCAGGAGCAAAACTCCGTCTGAAAATATATATATATATATATATCATAACATAAAAAAAGTTAATCATCATGGCTGTCTAGCCATGTTTATACATCTCCAACATCAGTTTTAGAGATTGAAGAAGATGTAGGGAAACATAATTATTGTAAAATGCTAAGAACAGTGTGCCATATTTGGCTATGTTTCTTAAAATGCGGTGAAAATATTAATTGCTTCAGGAACACCTATAGTGCTTGTTAAAAACAGAGAATAGTCAGGGCGTGATGGTGCACGCCTATAATCCCAACACTTTGGGGGGCCGAGGCAGGCGGATTTGATGCCAGGAGTTAGAGACCAGCCTGGCCAACATGGTGAAAATCCCATCTCTACTAAAAAAAAAAGAAAAATTAGCCAGACGTGGTGTCAGGTTCCTGTAGTCCCAACTACTTGGGAGGCTGAGGCAGGAGAATCACTTGAACAAGGGAGGTGGAGGTTACAGTGAGCTGAGATCGTGCCACAGCACTCCACCTGGGCGACCAAGTAAGACTCTGTCTCAAAAACAAAAAACAAATAAACGAAAAAAAAACTGGAGAATAGCTTTGTCATAATTTACTCCCCCCAAATTTTTTCAATCTAAAGAATTAAATTAAATTTAAAATGGTGACTAGGGAGCCCATCTCAGACCTGTAAAATGAGAATCTCCAGGTGGGGGTCCACAAATTCACATTTGTAGCAAGTTTCCAGATAATGTTTATCTCACTACATTGGAGAACCACTGGACTGTTTTAAAGAGAGGACCTATTTCCCGACAATATAGCAGAATATTTCTGTTTCTTGAACTTTTCTGTTCTCTGATTTTTATTTTAGGAGACAACAATGGATGGTCTTTGCAATTTGACAAATATTTTGCCAGTTACTCCAAAATGACTTCCCCATATCCCTTTGAGGCAGAAACACCTGAATGTTGTAAGTAATCGGAGCAGTTATTTCCTTTTCCATGAGTTCATAAGATACCGTTGTTTAAAAGTTTGATTCATCATTAAAAAAAAAGATTGCATCTCCATCTGAAATCGTTTTTAATTAAAGAAACTTCAAAATTTTTAAGAGGTCAATTATAGTTTTCTAACTGCAAACTCTATTAAATATACAACTTTCACTAGGAAAATTTATTTCAAAAAAGACTCAGGGATCTTAAGTGTAAAAGTAATAAATGGTGTCAGATATTGTTGTGAACAAAACCAATGTCAGTTAGTCAAGGATGTTCAAGAATGGTATTTTATTTGAGTTCTCTTTTCACAATCTTTATGAAATGTGATGTAAAGAAAACAGAGAAAGTAGAGAGGGCAGAAAAGCTGTTTGGATTTTAATGTTTGCCAGAAAAAAACTCTTCTGAGCTGCAAAACCCTTATTCATTATAACCCACTATGTTCAGTCATGCACTGAAAACCTACAAAAACACTGGAGGGGTGTGGAAGGGTATAAACCTGAGGATTAACTATAATATTTTAGATCAGAAAGATATATGAAAATAACTCCTCTTAAATAAATTTTGTGTGTTCTAATAAATTATGCAAATGTAAATCTGTGCCTTGGAGCTGTCATTTTGACCCTAGCTTTTCAAAACCTTGGTTAAAAAGCAAGGCATATTTGCTATTCTTCTGACATTCCAGACATGGCTCCATATCACAGCCTCTATACGACTGTTCTTTCAGAAACTTTCTCCCATGTGTCTTCTTAGTTGGTGACCCTCACCTTATTTAGGGCCCTGTTCAAATCAAGGAAGCCTGCACTGATAACACTGTATAAAACAGCAGCGTCCTCAGCCCTCCCCTCGTTACTCTATTAGCTTACTCTGTGTTATTTTCCGAGGTGGCACTATCATAATTGCTGGCAGTAGTGGTGTTGGTTGTGGTGGTGTATGAATTATCTCATCAGATCCTAAGCACTATGACAATAGGTACTTTGTTTGACTTTTTTTTGTGTTTTTTTTTTTTTTGGCTGCACTTCTAGTGCCTAAAATAGTGCTTTGTACATAGTGAGCACTCAATAAATTATTATTGAAGTCTTTATGGGAGGCTACAGATAGGATGTTTTGTTTTATTTTTCATCTTTGTATCTGCCCAGGAACATACATATTCCATGGATGGATTATAGTTACAGTAAAACTCAGTTGAATTTTTAAAGCCCAGTTGAATTAGTATATTTTTAAACATATATTTTTTATAATAATTTTTCTTATAGCTAAAACTTTTAGTTTTTTAGCTAACAATAAAAACATTCACAGAATTTTTGCTGGGTGTTAAATTCATGGTTTATTTTTATCCTTTTTGATCTTGAAGCATGCCAGATTAACAATATGTCTGAGTAATTGAGGTTTTATTTATGTAAATGTTATATAATAATAACTACATTTTAATAACAAATACTTAGGTAGTTATTTTATAACATTTTTCTAAAGTTACATTATCATAAATTATGTCTTTAGTCATAGATAAAAGCACAATATATTATGTAGACAATGATTTAACTATTGTATAGTTCAATAATTTAAGAGAGTAAAATTTTACACTATGAGTTCTAGAAAATACATGTTTATACAGATAGTGACAAAAGTTTACCTTTCGCTAGCCCTAGTAAATGTTAATTATTCAATTCTCATACTCATCACGTTTTCTGTTCTCTGTGTTTTGTACAACTTACATCACTCCCATCTTCCCAAAGCATTATCTGGGCAGCTTTGAATGGAAAACAGTCATGAATGAGCAATCAATGGCTATTCACTACAAAATGGTAGAGAGGTGACTAAGAGTTTATTTTAGACAAATTTTATGTCATATGTTTAGTTAGTTTCTTTATATCACCTGGCAATGCCAGCTCCTCCTCTGTTCTTTTTTTTCTTATATAGTGCCTTCCCAGTCATATCCTTTTCGTAAAACCATTTAAGATGAATAGGTAATGGCCTCATATCAAATACTAGTGTCAAATTAGTAGATCAACAAAATATGAAATATTAAAATGTAAGGATTGTTGAAGTCTATATAGGAGGCTATAGATAGCCTGTTGTAAATATAAGGTTTTTTCTCTTGCAAAAATTATTTTTTAAAAAAAGGCATAGAGGAAGAAATACTTATTTTTTTCTTTATGTTCTATCATAAATTGTAAAGTCTAGCTTTTTAAATTTTTAATATTTTTTGTCTTCACTACTCAAATTAGGTTAATCAAAAACCACTAGCAATCCCCAGTTTAAGGGGATAGATGTCACTCTTGTGAGGTTCACGGGGTACTCAGCAATCTGTCTCAGCATCATGCCATTATTTAGAGGAAGACCAAATAAGTTGTCCATTAAAAAGCTAAAAATTGGCTGGGCACAGTGGCTCACACTTATAAACCCAGCACTTCGGGAGACTGAGGTAGGAAGATCTCACTTGAGACCAGGAGTTCAAGACCAGCCTGGGCAACATAGTGAGACCCCAATCTCTCTAAAAAAAAAAAAAAAATTAAAACTTAGCTGTGCTCCTCAGGAGCCCAGGAGATTGAAGCTGCAGCTGTGATTGAGCCACTGTGCTCCAGCCTGGGCAACAGAACAAAACCCTCTCTCAGAGGGGGAAAAATAAAAGCATCTAAAAGTTTTTGGGAAAGGAGAACGTTAATAGATATAATTTAACTGGTAATTTTTAAAATAATGAATTAAACCATGTTGTCTCAAAATAGTTTTTTTCTTTTATCATATATTTTCTTTTTATTTCTTAATTTTATTTATTTATTTGTTTGTTTGTTTGTTTATTTATTGAGATGGAGTTTCACTCTTGTTGCCCAGACTTGGGAGTGCAATGGCATGATCTTGGTTCCCTGCAGCCTCTGCCTCCCAGGTTCAAGTGGGTCTCCTGCCTCAGCCTCCCAAGTAGCTGGGATTACGGACATGTGCCACCACGCCTGGCTAATTCTGTATTTTTAGTAGAAACGAGGTTTCTCCACGTTGGTCAGGCTGGTCTTGAACTCCCGACCTCAGGTTATCCACCCACCTCAGCCTCCCAAAGTGCTGGGATTACAGGTGTGAGCCACCGCACCTGGTCTAGTTCTTAAATTTTAATTGAATCTTTTAATACCTCATTTTATTCCCAAAACGATTTTCAGCAACTAGCAATTAAAATACAGCTACTAAAAGCCTTAAACCATTAACATGATATAAAAGACAAAAGTTCAGTGGTGAATGGAAAGCAAATGACAAAGAAAAATTAAGAAAAGCCTTCCTGAGAGAAGTTCAGTGACTTCATCCAAAGCATAGTTATGAATTTCATAGCCATTAAGTCCAAGACAGAAAATAATGGCTTACATAACTCTCATAGTTTGTAAAGCAAAACAAACAAATGGGGAAAAACCAGACAAGTCAGCAAGAGAAATATATTTTTGCCTGATCCTGCACCTTGGAAGACGTTTGTCACAAGTATAATTACATAAAAGGAATGAGGCTATGTAATAAATGTTGTATTAAAAAAAAAAGAAGTAATTTTTTTCATCAGTACTTAACAAAAACAAATATATAATTTAAAGTTATTTAAAGACAATTTGTGGGAGGGGAGTGTAGCTAATAACTAAATATATTTTTCAAGATTGTAAACAGGGTAAAAATAGAATGGCAAGTGTAGTGTAAAACTTGCAGTTAAAATTGAATTTAAGGTTCCTAGTGTCCCACCTTGTTTGAAGCAGATTATTATAGGAATTGATTGGAAATTAAACTGAACAAAGCTTATAATCATTTTTTGACTAGATAAAATAATGTGTGGAATTCACATTATTAAAGTCATCTCTAAGAGCAATATCATGGAAAATATAATACCTATAATGAACCAATAAATTTAAAAATTTAAGTTTAAAGGATTTGAAAAGTATAGAGATTTAGAAATCATTACTTACTCAACCATAATTTGACCATTCAGAAGCTACCAGCATTAACTTGCTACTGCATTACTCGTCTTTTTTTGTTTTAACATAGTTGAAATTTCCTATACAAACCATTTTTATCAAATTTTCAATTAGCATTTCAGCATAATCAGGTATCCATATTACCACAACATCTTTTAAAATATACCATGTAATAGTATATTTTGTAAGTGACCTAATTTCCTTAATCATTCCTTGGCTGTTGAATATTTACGTGTTGTTTTTTCATTTTTCCCTATTGCAGATAACCCTGTAATAAATATATATGGATTATCTTAATTTAGTCTCTTTATATGAAAAAAATGCACTGGGGTTAGCGCTAATTTGACTGCCCTCTGTTTCTGACCTTCCTACTTCATTCTCCAGACCTTCATCTTCCTTCCCAACCTTCTCCATCCCATCCCCACAGCATACACATAGACTCACATGAGATATGATTTTAACTTAAAGAGACAGCATCAGTTTTTAGACATCCACGACCAAAGTGGGTACTTGCAACTATAAAACTGTTTTAAAGTTCTTGGCAGATACTCTGTTTATATTAAACACTAAATCTAGGTTATGGTCCTGATCTCTTGTAACCCTGAAAAGAAGTCTCTGGAGATATTTGGGAGGAGAGGAAGAACACATGTCACCCCATATCTGAGCCAAAAAGCTCCTCATGAACAGTCATTCACAGAGGTCTCCGCTTAGCCACTGAGACACTTGCCTGCTCTCTGCAAGTTTCACCATAAAGGTCAGAAACTGGAAGCCTACAAGCAGAAAGCTCTCATAGACAGTTTTGTTTGTCCAATATTTTTAAATGTTTTCAGTTAGCTAATATCAGTTTTTAAATAGATAGTCATATATAAAACATTGTATTTCTGGCTTCTTTGAGGAAGTTGGTAGACGTAGCTACACATGTTCCTATTCTAATATGGCAACAGATGGGAGAAGCTGTTGCACTTGGACATCTGGACACAGTCTGCAGTGACATTGCCTGACCGCTGGAGACACTGGAGTCTGTAACCCCTGCGGTATGGGTTAGTGTTCCAGAAGTCAATGTGGAGGGGGGAAACATTTCTCATTGCTCTCAGGAATTGGCCATTCCCCATTGGAGCAGTAATCAAACTATATTTATTATCCTAAATAATAATCTCATTATTCTGTTTAGCTATATGAATACATCATTGCAAATCTCTAATAGACTTTAGATGTATTTAGATGTATTTAGTCACATCCTAACACTATCGCTACAGCCTCACAAGATGGCCAAGGTCATACACCTCATTCTCCCTCTCTTTCCAACACCCAACATCAGTGAAAATGGAATCCTAAGAAGAAAAATTGTCACTCCCATAAATAAACTTTTATTCATCCTTTACCCCATTTAAGCCAAAAGATTTTTTTTAAAACTTATTTGAAGAACTCCTGATTTAAAAAAAAAAAAAAAAAAACTATTGACACTATCATTTGCCTTTAGTTCTCCTCGTTCTTGCTAGTTAAAAGTGATTTATTCCTGCTTTAAAGGTTTTGATTAGGCTAAAATAAATACTTTATTTTTAAGTGGCAGTTGTAATATGAACATTAAGCCTCATCACACATTATCATGTCAATCCTTAGTGGTATAAGAGCAGATTATTTCATTCATTTTGCAACGGTCTGCTATTTTTAAAAAATGCATGAGCTGGTAAGTGTGTGTTTCCAAATGTTAATGCTCTACCATCATTTTAAGGTTAAATTAAAAGCAAACTTTGAAACCTTAATTTAAAGCATTGCTTAAATTGCCTAGGTAACACATGATATGCTTTTGTACTAAATGATTTTCTCATAGCTTTTCATTTCTTTCTTTTCATTACCCTCCTCTTCCTGGCCCCTCATGTCATCATGCCTTACCACTTCCCCTTGATTCAGTGGTCAGTTCTGTGCCAGTGCAATGTCTTTGCCAAGGTCTGGAGCTTGACTGTGATGAAACCAATTTACGAGCTGTTCCATCAGTTTCTTCAAATGTGACTGCAATGTAAGTAGAAAAGAATGACTTCATCCTGACAGCCGGGTAGCACCTGTAAAATTGTATTATAATTAAGACCATATCATTATTAATAATGTATTTTTATTCCAAGATGATGTCATTTTTCCTGGGTCAGGTATAATTACTGATATTTATTTTGCATTTATTAAATGCTAGACCCTACCTTAAATTATTCTTTATATTAGCTATTTAACCCCTCATAATAATCCTGTGAGGTATGGAGTATCACCATATTTTATGTAAACAAAAAAAGTCATCAATTGCATGTGCTACTAAAGAAAAAATGGCTTCTAATTAAACTATTACATAGAGCTTTCCTATTACATAGAATTTTCATTTGACATTTATTGAAAGAATTCTTTTAGAATTTATTGGACCGACATTTTAATATAATCTGATGTGTAAGTTAAAAAAGAAAATAAGGTAAATTGGATAAGATATCCCCCCCAAAACATCATATTTAAAATCTGTTCTGAATCACCTTATGAGTCATAGATGTTAATGTTGTTGTTTTCTTAAGGAATTCAAACTTGCGTATGTAAAAAAAAATATCACCACAAATGGTGTGTTGATTTCTAGTACCTGTAGTGTTAGTTTCTAGTACTAATTTGAATTCAACAAACTTCAGCAACACAAACATACACATTTGACTGAAACTTTTTTACAAGAAATTAGTGGAGGACAACTATTTTAATCCAATATTTTCGCTGAGTTTCTTTTTTCATCTAGATGCCTTAGTGCCTTGTGGCTCTCACTTTTGGGTATATGAGGACAAAATAAGAGTAATTCTTGAGTTTATGAATATTGACAAGTGTTACCGTTTTCAAACCAGGCCACCTAATACAGCAATTGAAATACTTGATACATGAGGTAAGAGCTACAACTCAGAGTTCCGGTGCATAGTGGTTCCCTTGAATTCACAGATCTGGGAAGTTTACCCAATTTGTGGTAGCCAGGGAATATGAACTGAAAATATCAGCAGGGTTTTCCAAAAGAGGGAACATTTTCACTTGAACTAAGGAAAGGAAGAGCTCTTCAGTATTCTATCCTCTTCTTGCCCCACCGTGGCTCTTTCTCATAGCAATTAGTCCTGCTAGAAAAAAGTAATAATCCCCCAAAAGAACCTGAGGTCCTATGGAACACTTCTCTGATTTAAATTCTAACTGGAAATTCTGGGTATAAGAATTTATGAATAGTCTGGACAACACAGAGGCAGTCCATCACTACAAAAAAATAAAAATTAGCCAGGTATGATGGCCCACACATATAGTCTCAGCTACTTGGAGGCTGAGGCAGGAGGATCACTTGAGCCTGGGAGGTCAAGGCTGCAGTGAGCTGTGATCAAGCCACTGTACTCCAACCTGGATGACAGAGTGAGACCCTGTCTCAAACAAAAAAAATAATAATTTATGATAATTGCATTCTATTTTCAGAGAAAAAAATCAGAATCCTTCTCCACCGCTGTATCAAATTACTAGAAAATCCAAATCAAAGGATATTCTGATGCAGCCAATTTCGTTTTTCATTTTCCCACGAGTAAGATTTGAATCCATTCTTTAACAATTCAACCAACATTTGTAAAATAAAGAACAGAGACAGAAAGCTGGAGGAATGGAGGGGAATAAGGCAACGGCTAACTAGAGAGGGCATGCCTCACACAAAGGGTAAATCATTGAATTAATTCCCATTCAATTTTTAAAAGTGTCATAATCTAATATACACATACATACATAAAGAGATGTGCGCAGAAAACGGTGACCTACCAGTTTTCAACCCCTGGTATAAACAAAAAACTGGGACCAGGTCCTTGTAAGTGACTGTCTGCAAGAAGGCAAGAAAGGAGGAGTCAAAGATGACTCCAAGGTTTCCGTTCTAAGCAACGGTGTGATCAGAGAATGGGGAGACTTGGTGGCAGTAACTGAGGAAGATTGGGACTCTGATGTTAGATGTTTTTTCCAATGTGAGATTAACAGGTCACTCAGTGGATATCTCCAACAGGCATTTGGAGATATACGAATAAAGCTCAGGAGTTTATGTCTACAATTTTTTTTATTTTATTTTTTGTTCAAAAAATAGCATTCTCTTGTGCTTTAGGTTGAGCCACTTGATTCCAGTTGTCCATTTATACTTTTCTTCTGCAGAACACTGGCTTAGACTCATACCTAGTCCCAGTCTGTTTGTTCAGTTCCACACAGAAAAAGAACTCTATGCTTTATAGCAAATACATTAAAAAGTAAATATCAAATTTCATTAGTCAGTTCTTTCCAGACTTTGAGTTGGAACTGTTATAGGGAAATATCAGAAGAGGACTGAACCATATATAAGTATCAAAGAAGTTAATACTCCCAGTAATGTTTATTGAAGTTGGGATTTTTTAATAATTTCACATAAATGCTAATGAACAAAATGGGCAAACATAGATAGATATGATTATTTTTACTTTTTTCTAGCTGGATAAACACTAATTTTGACTATTTGAGACTTGACTTTAAGATCCTGGAATTTAATCACTAGAACTATATGATCTAATATGAAGAACTTCCTTTATAAAAACTAGAGGTAGCTTTGACAATAATGATTAAAATAGGCCATTTCTCTCCCACACACACACAAACACACACAAACACACACCCTCTTTGACTCTGTGAGCAATCAAAGTTGGAATGTCAAATTTTTAAATATAAGGATTTGTTATAAAGTATTTTGGGTTGTTCTATTCAATGAGAATAACAGCATCTACCTCTTTCTATCCCAGTAGGATATTGTGAAATATAGAGAATGTTATTTGTCAAAATATTTTATGTCATTTAGAAAGAAGTAACCTATAAATCCTAGACACTGTTAATAAAAACCCAACTTTGTAAGTAACATTACTTAGCAGTCTTTCAATGTGCCTCACTTTCCTCTATAGTAACTCTCCTCCTTCAAGTGCAATTAACCTCTTCCTCTTGGGTTCTCTCATAGAACCTCACTTGTGTCTCTTTTACGTATACTAAACATTCTTGCTTATACTATAGTGAGTCGGGTCCTATTATCTACCTGAAAAAGGAAAATGCCATGGCCTATATATCCTCCAAAGTTCCTAATAGAGTCTAATAATCCCTAAATAAACGTTATTGAAATGAATTTATAAATAAATACAATAAAAACAAAAGAAGTTGGTTGCCTCTTTAGCCCTGGGCTGTAAGACTGAAGTTATTATTCAAAGAAAATTCTCTATTTATAGATAAAGCATAATTTGTCCAAATACAATATACACTTCTTAAAAGCAGGTATTCAACATGTGCAAATGGCAGGCATTTGACACGTTGTTTTTTTTTTTGAGATAATCAATGAATGAATGAACACTTTTTTTTTTTTTTTTTTAGACAGTCTCACTCTGTCACCCAGGCTGGAGCTCAGTGGCGCGATCTTGGCTCACTGCAACCTCTGCCTCCCAGATTCAAGCGATTCTCGGAACACATTTTTTAAGAACACACTAAACTTTCATCTATATCCTTAAACTCAATTTTGTTTGTTTGTTTGTTTGTTTTTTGTAAACATACAGGGTCTCACTGTGTCCCCCAGGCTGGAGTGCAGTGGTGCAGTCACAGCTCACGGCAGTCTTGACCTCTGAGGCTCAGGTGATCCTCCTGCCTTAGCCTCCCAAGTAGTTGAGACTACCGGCATGCACCACCATGCCCAGCTAATTTTTTTAATTGTTTGTAGAGATGGTGGGCGGATCTCACTGTGTTGCCAGCTGGTCTTGAACTCCTGGGCTCAAGTGATCCTCACACCTCACTCTCCCAAAGTACTGGAATTATAGGTGTGATCCACTGTGCCCAGCCAAATCCAAATATTTAACAATTTATCATGACACAATATGAACATTTAAACAGGGCATAAAGCAGAATTTGGAATCTAAGTCAAGTCAGAATCATTAGCAGAGAAGAGATCCTCTATTAGTTAATATATACAAGGAAATAATATTTGGTGACGGCCAGCAACTGAGAGTAGTTTCAAGAGGGAATTACTTGTTAATCAGCCTTTGGTATTATTTATTTAAAAAGCCACTAAGTGTCTGATATGCGTAGTCTAGAAAAGTGATTTTTAACTTTTTTTCTTTCATTATTGTTTCCCTTCCCTCAGGAAGCCTTTTTAGACTTTTTTTTTCTATTTGTCCCCTCCTGTGAAATTTTAATACTACAGATATTATATATATAATAATACAGTATACTGTAGTATACTACAGACGTACTACAGGCTCAGTGGCTCACACCTGTAATCCCAGCCCTTTTGGAGGCCGAGGCAGGTGGATCACGAGGTTCGAGACCATCCTGACCAACATAGTGAAACCCCGTCTGTACTGAAAATAAAAAATTTAGCCAGGTGTGGTGGCCTGTGCCTGTAATCCCAGCTACTCAGGAGGCTGAGGCAGGAGAATCACTTGAACCCAGGAGGCAGAGGTTGCAGTGAGCCGAGATCGTGCCACTGCACTCCTGCCTGGGCCACAGAGCAAGACTCCGTCTCAATAATAATAGTAATAATAATAATACAGATATACGATATATGTTCTTGTGTATATCTGTGCATTATACATTTAAAAAGTTAGATTTTTAAATTTTTTTTTTTACTTCTTTAAGAACCAATTCTCACCTTCATTGAGAGTACATGGTCTTCTAGACTCTGGAACAGTGTTTCTCAAATTAGGTTCCAAAAATGTGTTCCAAAGAGTCCAAGAAACTTTTTTTTAAGAAGGATTCATCACCAAGTTTAAGCAACACCGCTTCAAAACCTAAACATTGTTAGTGCGTATTGTATAAAACTGTCTTAACCTGAGTTAAGTTAACCTCCAGACAATGCAGCCTGTTGCTCACTTATTAGTATCTGCTCCATGGTACTATATAATGATAGTACTAATAATATATTATTAGATACCATCTAATCCAAATCCCTCGTTTCACAGTTAAAGAAACTGACTTGGAAATGTTGTGTGTGATTCATGCCAGGAACCCCAGCTACACTGGTTTTTGATTTTTTATTGTTTCATTTATTTTGCTTTTCCTACATTACATTGCTGTTCTAAAACAAAAACTTAAGGGCTTGGGACCTTTCCAGTACAACCACAATTACACGGATCTGGTCTGTGTCAAACTGCTTATTAAATTGTGATACAAAAGAAAATCTTTCTTTACAACTTCTTAGAAGTTGAAATGGAGCCGGGCGCGGTGGCTCACGCCTGTAATCCCAGCACTTTGGGAGGCCGAGGCGGGCGGATCACAAGGTCAGGAGATCGAGACCACGGTGAAACCCCGTCTCTACTAAAAATATAAAAAAAAATTAGCCGGGCGCGGTTGTGGGCGCCTGTAGCCCCAGCTACTCGGGAGGCTGAGGCAGGAGAATGGCGTGAACCCGGGAGGCGGAGCTTGCAGTGAGCCGAGATCGCGCCACTGCACTCCAGCCTGGGCTGGGCGACAGAGCGAGACTCCGTCTCAAAAAAAAAAAAAAAAAAAAAAAAAAAAAAGAAGTTGAAATGGAATCACTTACTGAATAAAGATGATCCATTTATAGGTACCAATTGATGTTTTCCTTCATTACTAATTTTAAGGTGGTGGAATGTGAGCAATGAAATATTGAGAAATACAATATTTAATTTCTGGAAAGTGTTTTTTAAACCGAAAACACTCTTTTTATTGTCACTCAGAAACTGAGATGCCTTCTAATGTTTATTAAAAACAAATAGGAAAGAAAAACATAACTGAAATCAATTTTTTCAATTATTTTCTTTAACATTTTTGTCAGAATTTCAGTCATAATCAAAATTTAAGAAAATATGAATAGCTTTCATAGTGCAAAACTAACAGCTAGACCTCGTTCAAGTGATGTGATAAATATGAGAGAGATAATCATGAAGCAAAATGTTTCCTGAAAGCTAGTACTAAGGTAAATAGTTTATAATTATCCCTATTGTTGTAATTTAAAAGTAAAGAAAAAACTTTAAGAACCAAAATTTACATTTATTTCAGGTCACTTCAGTGGAACTTAATAAGAAAGCTTCCTCCTGATTGCTTCAAGAATTATCATGATCTTCAGAAGCTGTAAGAAAATACTTAATTCCTGGTACTAAAATTAACTAGCATATTTGGGCATATCTGTTTCTTCCCGCTTCTGTGAACACCAACACTATTCCACAGCTTATGTCTAATCCCTATTCAGGGAAGTAGTTAGCTGTTAACTGAAGACTTCCAGGTAGCACTTTTTTTTTCCTGAGTAATTTTAGAAACCATTCTAGAAAAATTTCAAACACCTGTTTCCAAAGGAACTGGAACATGTGTGCCGTGAATCCTCCTACCACACTCCCCCAAAATGGAGATACTTAGAAGCTTTTATCTCTGCATTATTCTGGCATGGAACACCTCAGTGCTCATCTTAGAGAAAAATGTAATGATCTTTTGCCAGATCTACCATCAAGAAAGTGAATAATTTTCTTCCATGTGTTTTCAAATTCATTCTCTACCTAAAATAGCAAGTCACTGTGGGTTGAAACCGCTGAGCATGTCTTGGAGACTTGATTCCGTTTTCACATCTGCCTTGTGAGTTGGGTTTTATTTTGGCCTTGAGTAGCATCTGACATGTTAGCTTCCCTTCAGAACTCTCAAAATCCATACTAGCCCACGTGATGTTTACCTGTTACTTAGGTCAACTTTGTGACTAAATTATGTTGTCCTATGGTGAATTGTTGGGTTTAGATACTCTGTACCTAAATCACACTAAGAAATATCTCAGGATTCATTGTTTCATTTTTATACCAATAGAAATTGGTTCTTGTTTTGGTTTTCCAATAGGGAAACCTGATAAATTAATATGTATTTGTACATTTTTAAAGCTAACAGATGGAAATTGAGTGGAATCAGAAGAAAAATTAACCCACTTCCTTCAGTGAAATGTTCTAAAAACCCAGATAGTCTGCAGAAGTATCTATTTCATATTTGAAAATAGAAATTCTAATAAAAATAACTTTTCAAAATTTCATTCTGAACATTTATCAGTCAAAAGAGAATTTATCACAATTAGAACTGACAAAACTTCAAGAGTACACTGACTTATGCTATTTTCTGATTTCTGGAGACTGAAGAATTTTTCTGTAGCATCACCTTATGTCCACTTGATGTAAAGGAGCTAGACTACAAATCTAAATATCAAAATTCAGATTTATGTAATTTAGTGGCTTAGCATTTTTGCACAACAAACATTGAATTACATCTCTTTTTTGAACTAACCACCGTACTAATGTGGATGAATTAATTCCTGAATGACCAATTTGTTCCATATAACAAAATTATCAAAATAGCCTAATTATTTAAAAATTTCTAATTAGTTATTAAAGTCTATACCTTTAGACCTCCAGGCAATGCAGTCTATTCCTTAGTAGATCATTATAGTGCTAGAAATAAACAAACAAATACGTGATAAATGAGAACCATTCATTACCTACTACATGATTGGGCCCACAGCATATCAGGTTCAGTTGCATAATAATTATTTTTTAAGAGACAGGGTCTCACTCTGTCATTCAGGCTGGAGTGCCGTGGTACGATCATAGTTCACTGCACCCTCAAACTCCTGGGCTCAAGTGATCCTCCCAACTCAGACTCCTAGGTAGCTAAGACTACAGGCATGTGCCACCACACCTGGCTATTTTTTTTTTTTTTTTTTTAGAGATAGGATCTCACTATGTTGCCCTGCCTGGCTGTTCTCAAACTCCTGGTTTCAAATGATCCTCCTGCCTTGGCCTCCCAAAGCTCTGGGATTATGGGCATAACCCACTTCACCCAGCCCATAATAAATTTTATAACATTTCACAATCAAAGTTAGATGTTCTTGCATGTTGGAGAAACAGGGTACTTTTCAGTCAAAATTTCTAATTAACTGAATGTTTGCTCATATTGATTTCTTTGTTATTGCTTCTAAAAGTTATAACAAATTACATACAAACTTTCAGGACACTCTAAAGAACAGTGGTGACCTGCACTCAGAACAAGAAGGCAGCCTTGAAGTCCTTACTTTATCATTCCCATAGTCTGGGGCAAGTACACGTGGAAGTGCAAACCTTTGTGTGTGTGCAGTGATGCAATAGCGTGTACTCTGGTACCCATTTCCTTTGACCTCCAGTTAACTCAAGGTCGTATTTTCAGTATTACTTCAGTTAACTGTGTAAGCCTGCATTCTTGTCTTGACCTTCCAATCTAATTTATATTCTTCTAGTCCTGATTATTTTTATTTATGTGTTCATCTTTTGCCACTTTTACTCCTCGTAAATTTCCCCCAAACAGTTTTTGGAAGAAGGTTTTGTTATCAAACTAATGAGATCAAAAATGACTTGGGTGACAGATTTGTGATTAACATAGAATATGGTTTGGGACATTAAAAAACATCATGCACTTTTAGGTTGGCTAGCACTGTCTTGAGCACTTAACAAGCTTAAAGAATTATAACAAGGCCTGTATTAAAAATCTGCTTCTAGACTTCTGATTCATGGGGGCTTTACTATGTGTTAACATTTTATTTCTAGAAAATTCAAATAGTAAGCTTTGGCTGTTATTCATTCACCTTTACAACTAGAATTTCGAAATACAAGCCAGCCTAATTGTACATAAATTTAATAGAAACATGAAGTGACATGATATCTGGCTTCACTAAATTATTTTGTAATGTTTACCTTTTTCAATTTTTAAAGTGTTTAATTGTCATCAAATATACATAACATAAAATGTAGCATCTTAACCATTTTTAAGTCTACCTTCAGAGGCATTAAGCACGTTCATATTGCTACACTACCTACCATCACCATCATACATCCACAGAATTATTTTTGTCTTGCAAAAGTGAAACTCTGCTTCATTTTTTTTTCTTTTTAATAATCATTTTCACAGGTACTTGCAAAACAATAAGATTACATCCATCTCCATCTATGCTTTCAGAGGACTGAATAGCCTTACTAAACTGTAAGTACCAGTGCGAATTCATCTGCCCATTCCACGGTAGTCTGACAGCCTAGACTATTCCAATCCAAACCAGCCTCCCTGTCTATGACAGTCCCAAGGATCCATGCAAGGGATGCTAAAGGCGCAGTAGAGCACCGTGGCTAAGAGTGTGGGATTGTGAGTTAGACAGGCTTCAGTCTGAGTCCTGATTGCCTTACTTACTAAGTGTGTGACCTTGAGCAATTTATATTCCTTTCTTTTCTTTCTTTCTTTTTCTTTTTCTTTCTTTTTTTTTTTTTTTTGAGATAGAGTGTCTCTCTGTCACCCAGACTGAGTGCAGTCGCTCAATCTCAGCTCACTGCAGCCTCTGCCTCCCGAGTTCAAGCAATTACCTGCCTCCGCCTCCCGAGTGGCTGGGATTACAGGCGCCCGCCACCACACCATCTTGTCCAGGCTAGTCTTGAACTCCTGACCTCATGATCCACCGGCCTCAGCCTCCCGAAGTGCTGGGATTACAGGTGTAGGCCACTATGCCCAGCCAATTTATATTCCTTTCTAAGCATAAGTTGCCTCTACTATAAAATACAAATTATAATAGTTCCTACCTCTGGGATATTGTAGGAAACAAGAAAATCTGTGGGAAGCATTAGGCACACTGTGCCTGACACATACTAAGAATTCAATGTACATTTGCCCTGGTGACAGGAGTGATGACTGAATGAACTTAGACAAAGTAAAAGCCTGATGCAGCCAAGCAGGGTGGCTCATGCCTAAAATCCCAGCACTTTGGGAGGCTAAGCCGCGAAATCCCTTGATTGCTGGATTGTACTACTGCACTCCAGCATCCAGCATGAGCCATAGACCAAGACCCTGTATCTAAGGGAAGAAAAAAAAAAAAAGCCTGATGATGATATTTGTGATGAAGAAGAAAAAACTCAAAGACTTCTCTAGTTAATCAATTATTCTTTTTTCATTAATCCCACTTTTACAAATACATGAAATACTGTAAGGTTAAAGAAATAAAGCTTTTTGTGGTAAAATATACGTAATCTAAAATTCACCATTTAACTATTTTTAAGTAGACAGTTCAGTGGCATTAAGTACATTCACATTGTTATGGAACCATCATCACCATCCACCTCTAAAACTTTTTCATCTTCCCCAACTGAAACTCTGTATTTGTTGAATAATAATTCCTCATATCTGTCTCTCCCCATTTCCCCCTCTCCCCAGCCCCTGGCAACCATCATTCTATTTTCTGTATTTATTAATTGGCTACTTTAAGTACCTCATAGAAGGAGAATCATAAAATATGCAGTTTTTTGTGTCTGGCTTATTTCACTTAGCACAATGTCTTTAATGTTCACATATTGTAGCATGTGTCAGAATTTCCTTTTTTAGGGCTGAATAATAGTCCATTGTATTTATATACCACATTTTGTTTAACTGTTTATCTGTCAGTGGATATTTGGGTTGTTTCTACCTTTTGGCTGTTGTGAATAATGTTGCCATCAACACAGGAATACAAATATCTGTTTGGGTCCCCACTTTCACTTCAGGGTATATACCCAGAAGTGGAATTGCTAAGCCAGATGGTAATTCTTTGATTTTTGAGGAACTGCCATTTGATTTGATTTTGATTTTTTAAGGGACTGCCATACTGTTTTCCACAGCAGCTGTACCATTTTACTTTTCAACTAGTGATGCACAGGAGTTCCAGTTTCTCCACATCCTCACCAACATTTGTGTTCTTGTTTCATTTGTTTGTTTTGACAATAACTATCCTAATGGGTGTGAAGTGGTATCTCACTGTGCTTTAAAAAAAAAAAAAAAAAAAACCAGGCTTTCTCAAAGCTCCATTTTCTTGAGTTCTGCCATGCAGCATTCTAGAAGTAACTGGAAAGAAATATAACCAAAAATCACATGACTACATAACTCCCTGTATTTCCATTTATGTCCCCTTATTTTCTATCTATCCTGTTCTCTATCCTAACACAAGAAACCCATTCCAGTCAGATTTTTAGCTTGTGGTATCAGAGTTTGGGATTGAGTCAAGAAGAGCATCTAGTAATTTACTAGCAAAATGGAAAAAGACTGCAGGAGACTCAAAGCCTTAACAGTAACCACTTTAGCCATGTCCTCTCCCCCTCTACCCCATCCCTGCTCTTTTATGTCTTAGCAAAGTACCCAACGTCAATATTGGATGCACTTCGTCAGACTCCTGACTGTCTTCTTTCCATATATCTTTGCAAAATTTACTAAACACCATCTGTTTGGTTTAATGTTCAGTGGATGTGGAGGAAGCTCTTGAAAGGCAGTACAGAACTGGAGAGCAAACTTGAAAGTGTTCTCCATCTCTTTTCATAGCTTTTCTATAGTGCTGGAATATTGTTGAGTGTTAAAGATGCCACATATTTCTAGTTAAATAATCATTAGTCCCAGCACTTTGGGAGGCTGAGGCGGAAGGATCATGAGGTCAGGAGATGGAGACCATCCTGGCTAACACAGTGAAACCCCATCTCTACTAAAAACACAAAAAATTAACCAGGCACGATGCCACATGCCTGTAGTCCCAGCTACTCAGTAGGCTGAGGCAAGAGGATCGCTTGAACCTCGGGGGCAGAGGTTGCAGCGATCCAAGATTGCGCCACTGCACTCCAGCCTGGGCATCAGAGCGAGACTCCATCTCAAAAAATGATAATAATAATCATTAGATACCTGATGATTCATGGATCTAAATAATCATTAGATCCGTAAGTATTCATTAACCCTCATAGAGTGCAAATATTTTAGGTAGACACCATGAGGGCATAGAAGGATAACTCAGGCTTGCTCCCTTTAAGTAGTTATGCCTTAGTGTTTCAGGTAGAGCACTGAGCCATCACTGGGGAGAGGCAGGACTCCTGTTCTCTAGAAGCTTATGATCTGAGACGGGAAAACAATGCCAACTTATATACAACATTAGAGAACCATTTTTTAAAAGTACTTAAGTTCCAAACCTGTGTTGCTGAAACCAAAACTGCTATTATGGTTCACCGAAAGGAGTGATTATCTCAGGTCCAGAGCAGTAAAGGATGGCTCTGAAAAAATGAAGAGGACTGGGCAAAACAGGTGATCACAGGAAGCAATAGTGGATCAAATGCCTTTTACCTGGAGGGTTTTTGTATAAGAGAACCCCCTGAGGTTGTAAGTCATTTCTTACCCCTTACTGTGCCCATCTGGGCTCCAGGTTTGCAAAGGAGGGAAGGAAGAGGCTCTATCGTGGGGTGCCATTGCTCACTAGCCCTAAGCAAAAGTCAAACCCAGCAAGAGAGAACAGATTCCTGGCAGGAGAAATTCTACAGGATGTTTATTCAAGATATGAAAGACTGAAGAAGAGAAAGAAATCCGTGTGAATCCTGTGTTAGTGGAAGTGAAACTTGAATTCTTACTTGCATGTGAATCATAAGCAGAAAGAAAAAGGAAAGAGGGAAGAAACTGGAGTAAGAGGCGTGAGCACAGACACTGCTATAAAATATAATGTGTACTGAATGTTTATGGCATGCATTGCCTCAAACATTAAACCACAGGAAGGAGATCCTGATATGATCCCCATTTTAGAGTTGGGGAAGCTGAGGCTTACAGGAATTCATTGCTTGCTCAAAGTCACTGTTAATAAGTAGAGGAGTCAGGAATCAAACTGTTCGATAGCAGATTTAGTGCAGTGAATTGCCACATGAGAGAGACTGAGACATGAGTGAACGTGACAAGAAGAGGAGACCAACACAATAGAACAGAGAGTTATTTCACTTCGCAGAGGAGTGGGATGTAAAGATGGGTGAGGCAGAGTCAAACTCTTTAGCAAGGGATGCAATACTCTTTTGACCAGAACAGGCCCTCGCCTGCCTCCTAGGTTTATCTCCTGTCTCTCCTCATAGCCCTTTCATGGTAAGGCCCCAGTGAATTACCTGGTGATTTCTTAACTTGTCAGTCTCGCATACCTCTTGCTTTTGTATAAGCTATTTCCTCTGCCTAGAATAGCTCCTGCCCATTCTTTGCTTTGTGAATTGCATGTCTTCATCCAAGACTCTTCTCAATTGTGCCTCTGTTTAGTAAAGCCTTCTCTTGTCTCCTCATTCGTCCACACTCTGCAGTCCCTACCCCTAACAAAGCTGGCTGCTTTCTCCCCTGCAATGGCAGAGCAACCATGCATTATACACTTCCCTCTGCTTTCCTTGACATTACAAAGTAATCTGTTCACATGCTGTGGCTTCTCCAGACTCAAAGCCCCTTAAAGAAAGGGATGGCATGCTTAGCACAGTGCCATGGGGTAAGTATTCAAAGTAGATTAATGAATACATGAATAGATGAATGAATAGATTGATTAATTAATTATGGGGAAATTTAAAACTAGATATGATAAGGTAAGTGATAGCAATTCTCAGAGATTCAAAGGCAGGGAAGTGGCATGATGAGAATGCTATATTAAAAAAATTTAAGATGGGTGATTATTGTTTTTACTTTTCTTATTGTAAGACATCAAAAAGATACAAATTTATTGTAGTCATTTCTCCTCTTCTAGGTATCTTAGTCATAACAGAATAACTTTCCTGAAGCCGGGTGTTTTTGAAGATCTTCACAGACTAGAATGGCTGTATGTTTAATTTATGTGGCATTTTATAGCAGTAATTTATAGGTTCAAGAGATATATAAATGAATTAATTTTTTTCTTCTGGCTGGCAGGATAATTGAAGATAATCACCTCAGTCGAATTTCCCCACCAACGTTTTATGGACTAAATTCTCTTATTCTCTTGTAAGTACTAAACTAAAGCAAATATTTCAATCAAAAGCAAAGACGTGAATAAAAATTAATGCTTAAATTTAATACGATTAAATTTGGAATTGTTAAAACCCCAAAGAGGCCTTTTCAATGAAAAAGCTTTTCTTAATCATATTCTATAAAGCTATTTATAGTTCCAACAATTTTAAAAGATTTTCTGTCTTTTAGAATATCAGCCCATAAAAACTGAATATATTCTCACTCTCATATTTTATCACAATATTCTTTTTGTTGTTGTTGTTGACATGGAGTCCTGCTCTGTCACCCAGGCTGGAGTACAGTGGCATGACCTCGGCTCACCACAACCCCCGCCTCCTGGGTTCAAGTCATTCTCCTGGCTCAGCCTCCCAAGTAGCTGGGATTACAGGTGTGTGCCACCACGCCCGACTAATTTTTATATTTTGAGTAGAGACAGGGTTTTACCATGTTGGCCAGGCTGGTCTTGAACTCCTGACCTCATGATCCACCTCCCTCAGCCTCCCAAAGTGCTGAGCCACCACACCCAGCCTTTATCACAATATTTTTAAGCACATCGTTACTGCTCTATACAGGCAGACCTCAATGATATTGTGGGTGTGGTTCCAGACCACTGTAATAAAGCAATAAAGCAGTATTGCCTTGTCACAATAGAGCAATTCACACAAATTTTTTTGGTTTCCCAGTGCACATAATAAAGTTATGTCTACACTATACTGTAGTCAATTAAGTGTGCAATAACATTATGTCTAAAAATGTGCATACCTTAATTTTAAAATTCTTTGTTGCTAAAAAGTGCTAACAGTCATCTGAGTTTTCAGCGAGTTGTAATCTTTCTGCTGGTGAAAGATCTCATGTCAATGTTGACAGCTGCTGACTAACCACAGTGGTGGTTGATGAAGGCTGGGGTGGCTGTAGCAATTTCTTAAAATAAGATAACAGTGAAGTTTGCTACATTGATTGACTCTTAATTTCATGAAAGATTTCTCTGTGGTATGAAATGCTATTTGCTAGCATTTTACCCACAAGAGAACTCCTTTCAAAATTTAAGTCAATACTCTCAAATCCTGTCATTGCTTTATCAAATAAGTTTATGTAATATTCTAAATACTTTGTTGTCATTCCAACAGTGTTTGCAACATCTTTCCCAGGAGTAGATTCCATCTCAAGAAGCCACTTTCTTTGTTCATCCATAAGAAGCAACTCCTTATCCGTTCAAGTTTTATCATGAGATTGCAGCAATTCAGTCACATCTTCAGGCTCCACTTCTAATTCTAGCTTTCTTGCTATTTCTACCACATCTACAGTTACTTCTTCCACTGAAGTCTTGAACCCTTCAAAGTCACCCATGAGGGTTGGAGTCAACTTCTTCCAAACTCTTGTTAATGTGAATATTTTGACCTTACTTTCATGAATCACAAATGTTCTTAATGGCATCTAGAATGATGAATGCTTTCTAGAAGGTTTTTAATTGACTTTGCCCAAATCCATCAGAGGAATCACTATCTATGGCATCTATAGCCTTACAAAATGTACATCTTAAATAATAAGACTTGAAATTTAAAATTAGTTTTTGATCCATGGACTGTAGAATGGATGTCATGTTAGCGTGCATGAAAACAACATGAACTTCCTTGTAGCTCTCCATTGGAGCTCTTGGGTGACCAGGTACATTGTCAATGAGCAGTGTATCTTGAAAGGAAATCTTTTTTTTCTGAGGCCCCAAGAGTGGGCTTAAAGTATTTAGTAAACCATGCCGTAAACAGATATGCTGTCATCCAGGCTTTGTTGTACCATTGGTGGAGCACAGGAAGAGTAGACTGAGCGTAATTCTTGAGGGCCCTAGGATTTTTGGAGTAGTAAATGAGCATCAACTTTCACTTAAAGTCACCAGCTCCATTGGCCTCTAACAAGTGAGTCAGCTTGTCCTTTGAAGCTTTGAAGCCAGGCATTGACTTCCCCTCTCTAGCTATGAAAGTCTTGTATGGTATCTTCTTTCAATAGAAGGTTGTTTCATCTACTTTGAAAATTTGTTGTTTAGTGGAACCACCTTCATCAATGATCTTAGCTAGATCTTCTGGATAACTTGCAGCTTCTCCATTAGTACTTCGTGCTTCACCTTGCAATGTTCTGTTATAGAGATAGCTTCTTTCCTTTCCTCATGAATTAACATCTGCTAGCTTTAAACTTTTTTTCTGGAGCTCCCTCACCTCTCTTATCCTTCATAGAATGAAGTAGAGTTAGGCTTTGCTCTGGATTAGGCTTTGGCTTAAAGGAATGTTGTGGCTGGTTTGATCTTTTATCCAGACCACTAAAACTTTTTCCATCAGTGATAAGGCTGTCTTACTTTCCTATCATTTGTGTGTTCATTGGAGTAGCACTTTAAATTTCCTTCAAGAATTTGCCCTTGCATTCACAATTTGGCTAATTGGTGCATGAGGCCTGGTTTTTTGACTTATCTCAGCTTTCGAAATGCCTTCCTTACTATGCTTAATCATTTCTACCTTTTGATTTAAGGTGAGAAGGTGTGTGAGCAGTATATCTTGAAAGGAAATCTTTTTTTTTTTTTTTCTGAGCAGTAGGTCTCAAGAGTGGGCTTAAAGTATTTGGTTAACCATGCTGTAAACAGATGTGCTGTCATTCAGATTTTGTTGTTCCATTGCAGAGCACAGGCAGAGTAGATTTAGCATAATTCTTGAGGGCCCATAATTCTTGTGGGACTCTTCCTTTCATTTGAACACTTAGAAGCCATTGCAAGGTCATTAATTGGCATAATTTCAATATTGTTGTGTTTCAGGGAATAACAAGGCCTGAGGAGAGAGAGATGGGGGAATGTCTGGTTGGTGGAGTGGTCAGAACACACACAACATTTATGGATTAAGATTGCTGTCTTGGCTGGGTGCGGTGGCTCAGGCCTGTAATCCTAGCAATCTGGGAAGCCAAGGCAGGCAGATTGTCTGAGGTCAGGAGTTTGAGACCAGCCTGACCAACATGGTGAAACCCCATCTCTACTAAAAATACAAAATTAGCTAGGTGTGGTAGCACATGCCTGTAACCCCAGCTACTCGGGAGGCTGAGGCAGGAGAATCTCTTGAACCTGGGAGGTGGAGGTTTCAGTGAGCCGAGATTGCACCATTGCACTCCAGCCTGGGCAACAAGAGTGAAACTTTGTCTCACAAAAAAAAAAAAAAAAAAGATTGCTGTCTTATATGGGCATGGTTTGTGACACCACAAAACTACTGTGATAGTAACATCAAAGATCACTGATCACAGATCACCACAAACAATACAATAATAAAAAATTTGATGGCTGGGCAGGGTGGCTCACGTCTGTAATCTCATGCCTTGGGAGGTCAAGGAGAGAGGATAACTTGTGGCCAAGAGTTTGAGACCAGCCTGGGCAATATAGCAAGACCCCGTCTCTATGGGAAAAAAAAATTGTTTTTTGTTAGCAGAGCATGGTGACACATGCCTGTAGTCCCAGCTACTCAGGGGGCTGAGACAGGAGAATCACCTGCGCCCAGGAGTTTGAGGCTGCAGTGCACCATGGTCACACCACTGCACTTCAGCCTGGACAAGGCAAGAACCTGATTCGAAAAAGGGAAAAAAATTGAAATATTCTGAGAATTACCAAACTGTGACACGGACACACTAAGTGGGCACATGCTGTTGGAGAAATGGCTTTCATAGACTTGCTCAATGCAAGGTTGCCACAACCTTCAATTTTAAAAAACGCAGTATCTGCAAAGTGCAATAAAGCAAAACACAATAAAACAAGGTCCGCCAGGTGGAGTGGCTCACACCTGTAATCCCAGCACTTTGGGAGGCCGAGGTGGGCAGATCACCTGAGGTCAGGAGTTCAAGACTAGCCTGGTCAACATGGTGAAACCCCATCTCCACTAAAAATACAAAAAGAAAAAAAGCCGGGCATGGTGGTGGGCATCTGTAATCCCAGCTACTCAGGAGGCTGAGGCAGGACAATTGCTTGAACCTGGGAAGCGGAGGTTGCAGTGAGCCAAGCTCGTACCACTGCACTCCAGCCTGGGCCACAGAGCAAGACTCTGTCTCAAATGAAATAAATAACTAAATAAATAAAAATAAAACAAGGTGTGCCTACATTAATCTTGGTAAAGAAAAAAATTCCTTTAAATCATCTCCTTTCCACCATTCGTTGTTGAAGGGTTTAGGCTTTTTTTTTTTTTTTTTTTCAGTTACTAGCATTACTGCTTTCCTCTATATAATAGCTTATATTTGTCAAAATTTTATTACTATCAAGTATTTTAATATAATAAGACTTGCAGAGAAAAAAATAGAGGGAAGGCTGGGCATGGTGGCTCATGCCTGTAATCCTAGCCCTTTAGGAGGCCAAGGTGGGTGGATCATTTAAAGTCGAGAGTTCGAGATCAGCCTGGCTAACATGGTGAAACCCCACCTCTACTTAAAATACAAAAATTAGCCGGGTATGGTGGCACATGCCTGTAATCCCAGCTACTCGGGAGGCTGAGGCAGGAGAATTACTTGAACCCGGGAGGCAGAGGTTTCTATGAGTCGAGATCGTGCCACACCACTCCAGCCTGGGTGACAGAGCCAGACCCCATCTCAAAAAAAAAAAAAATTAGAAAGAAAAAACTAATGTAGTGGATTTGTGTGATTTCATAATAATAACAATAATACCATGTTTGATCCAAGATGAGAAGAGAACCAGAAAAATGTGACTTGTCTTTTCCTTTTTCAGAGTCCTGATGAATAATGTCCTCACCCGTTTACCTGACAAACCTCTCTGTCAACACATGCCGAGACTACATTGGCTGTAAGCGATTGTGTCTTTTTTTAAAGAACTCAATTAAATTTTCTGTTTTTACCTAATTCATTCCAGGTATCAGATTGTTTTAGGTTTTCTTTAAAATGATAAGGTTTTTAACATCATATCACATTTCTTCAAACTGCTTTAACATGATTTTTATGTTAAACATCTACATTATCTAAACTAAAGTCTCTAAACTCTCAGCAAAATAAAACATCTCAAAAAAATAAAATAAAATATATATATATATATATATACTGGAGCCAGGAAGAAGAAAGACAGAAGGAATGTCCTGGCATCTATATAACATCTTCGCCTTTCCCTGCTGATATACTCACCTTCTAATTTGGTACAGAAAGACTAAGTCATTTTAATTTCACTCTAGAATTCTGAATAATAGGAATATTTTTTTAACAACTAATCATGGTAAAATATGTTCCATGGAATATTTACACAGTAGCTTTGCTTGTAGTGATAAGTATCACTCCACCATTCCAAACTCAATCATCCAGTAAATTTGTCTATTTAGAATACAAGTAAAAAATAAAAGAAAGAAATAATCAAAATAACTATTAACAAGTTCAGTCGACAAACTGCCATATGCTGTGTCATATGAAAACTCCCTCTGTCTCTTATTTTACAAGAAATTCTCACAAGTTGGTTGTTTGATTTCTAAGCTCATACCAGATTACAAATGTCAAACTAAAAGGAAGAGGAAAAATTAGAGTCAGAAGCATTGATTGTAGTCAGAGGTAACAACTACCAACTTGATAAAAAAGCGTAAGTGAGAAGTGCTATAAAAAGCAATGACAGTAATTCAAACTGTACTAATTTGCAACCTCTCAGAAAAAAACAAACATCCTGAAAAGTTACTAAGTCCAGTAGGCATTTTGATATGACAGAACAATACTGTACTATACATTGAAAACAAGCTAAGCCATAAAGGAAAGAGCAAATTAAGTTCAATATCCTTCATTAAAATTGAATTTTGGTTCAGATGAATACATTAGCATCTATTACAGCCTCAGTAATCCCAACTTAGTAATTAAGCACAATTGAACAATACTTACGTAATTAGCAATTAAAATGTGTGCATTTAGACCAGAAGCAACTGTGTGTATTATGTATTATGTATTATGTACAGGCAATAATAAACCTTGCCTTTGTTTATAAAAAGGCAAGAAAATATACAATATACTTCAGATAAACATCAATATGATTAAGATTTATTACTAGAAAAATTAAAATTAAAAAATAAAAATTTTGTTACTAAAGTTTTCATATGTAAATTCTAGCTATCCAGAACAACTTATTCCATATGAATTCCTGATAGTGAATATTATCCTGATTTTAATTCTACTAATAATAATACTTTTCTTTATAATTATTCACCTTTTTATAACTGATCACAGCATACTTACCGTGCATGAACTTTCATTTAGCACAGTATGAACTAGAAAATCTGACAGATTTGTTGGCCAAACATTATTTAAACTCTGATTTAGGGGAAAAATACACACAAAATAAAGAGACAGATGACGCCCAGGAAATTATGCTTGTAAGATGTTTGCAAGACAATAAACTGAAAAGTTCTTGCAAAGCAATGAGAAACTGTAAATGCCACAATAAAAGTTGTAAAATTCAAAAAGAAAGGAATGTAAGTAATAAGTAAGCATAAGGACAGATATGGCAATAGCCAAAGGTGAACTAAAAGTCAAGAAATAAAGTAAACTTTTCTTTTGAGATGAAATTAAGCAAGTTTATTTCTTAGCCAAAGAAGTCAATATGAAAAGCTTGAAAATATAGAAGACGATGGGAATGCATAATAGTGCAAAGTACTAGAAGACATGGAAAAGAATGAAAAAATGAAATGTGATCACACACACACACACATACACACAGCAGTGAAAATGAATGGACTGTCAGTACTTCAATCAACATGACTCAATTTCAAGAACATATGAATTATTCAACAAAAAGTCATAGAAGACTACATATATTATAATTCCATTCCTATACTATTGTGATTAAGATATAGAAAGCCACGAGACAACAATGCTTCCTCTCTACCAATAAGAAAGAGCTTTATAATCTACAAAGTCATAATTTTCTGGAGCCCATCAGTAGGCTACAGTCATAAGGTAGCCAAATAAATGGAATTCTAAGAAACAACAAGGAGATGTGGGACATACATACTATTTTGCCTTTGGCAGAGCACAGGATGAAGAGTTGGCTGGCGTGAAACCAGGTACAAAGAAAGCTGCTAAAACTTTAATGAACTTGTAAGGTTAAGTGTGGACTACTATAGCACTTTAGAAGAACTGGGAACCCCATATGCAAGGGTAAGATGTAGCTATCTTTAATAGGCTCTTTTTCACTCAGCTCCACCAATCCCAAGAAAAACTAGGAGTAGGTAAGGAAACCAGACAGAGCCCTTATTGTAGCACACAGACACAAAACTCTACCTTCTTCTCTAAACTCACCCCTCTCAGGGAACAAAAGTATTAAGCCTTTTGGAGTGGGACAAAAAATCCTCCTGCACCCAGGGACCAGGCAAATATCCATTACTTCCATAGGAGGAATAGAAACTAGAGCATTCTGCCCCAGGGTACCAACAAAAAAAAAACCCACTCCAGCCCAGGATCTTGCACGGATCAAAGCGGTGGGTAGTGCCCACTTGGGTCATGGCAGGAAATGCTCTTATGAGAGTTTGGCTTCTGGGGAAGGGGGAACAGCAAAGCTGAGACAGCCCTATCCCCAAAAGGGTAAGGAAAAAGAAGTTCATTGTCAAATTATAAAGCAATCAACAAAACCAGAACCAGCAATAACTCAGATTTTACAACTTCCAAACAAAGACATTAAAATGCTTATGACTAATATGGATAATATGCAAGAACATAAAGAAAATCTTAGCAAAAGATGGAAACTACAAAAGAGAAACAAAAATTATTTCAACAGCCTTAGCAGCAGACTGAACACAGCTAAGGAAAGAATCAACAACCTTGAAGAAAGCTTTCAAATGGAAACGAAAAGAAAAAAGAGACAAAAATAAAGGCAAAACAGAGAATCTAAAAGCTGCAGGATAATATAATTATCTAACAAATGTGTAAATGGAGTCACAGAAAAAAAAAAGGAAGAACAGAACAGAAGACATAGCTGGAGAAATAATAGCCAAGAATTTTCTTATGTTAATATAATACCACAAACCAGAAATCTAAGAACCTCAGAAAAATCCATGCAGAAGTCAAGAAAAACTAGACAAATTATAGTCAAACTGCTGAAAACCAAAGATAAAGAAAAGTATCTTAAGGCAATCAGAGAAAATAGAAACATTATACACTGTAAAACAAGGACAAGAAACGCAACACTAACTTTTTTAAAAAGCCAGAAAGACTATGGTAATATTGAGGAAAAAGATTTCAGAACAAGGATTATCACCAGGGATAAATGAGGGATATCATATAATAATAAAAAGATCAGTTAAGCAAAAATATGTGATAATCCTAAATGAGTAAACAGTTTCAAAATACATAAAGTGAAAAACAATAGAACTGTGAAGAGAAATAGCTAAAAGTCAAAGGATGTCATTTAAAGCTGATGAATCTTTGGCCGAGCGTGGTGGCTCACACCTATAATCCCAACACTTTGGAAGGCCAAGGCAGGAGGATCCCTTGAGCTCAGGAGTTTGAGAACAGCCTGGGCAATGTAGTGAGACTTTGTCTCTATTAATAATTTTTTTTAAAAAAATTAGCTGCGTGTTTAGCTGGGCGTGGTCATGGGTGCCTGTAATCCCAGCTACTCGGGAGGCTAAGGCAGGAGAATCCTTGAACCCTGGAGGCGGAGGTTGCAGTGAGCCAAGATCACACCATTGCACTCCAGCCTGGGCAACAGAGTGAGACTCTGTCTCAAAAAAAATAAAAAGTAAAAATTAGCTGAGCGTGGTAGCATGCACCTGTAGGCAGTCCCAGCTACTCAGGAGGCTGAAGTGGGAGGGTAGCGTGAGCCTGAGAGATCAAGGCTGAAATGAACTATGATTGTGCCACTGCACTGCAGCCTGGGCAACAGAGGGAGACCTGTCTCTGGAAAAAACAACAAACAACAACTGACAAATCCATAGATTAGACACATAGTGGTTCCCAAGGTGAACACCAATAAAAAGCATGTAATGAACCAATATTATATGGTAAAGAGAGGCAGAGGAGCAGAGAGGAAGACAATGTACACAAATTTTATCATTTCTTAGTATCATCAAAAGAAAGAAGGTATAGTGCATTGGGTAAAGTTATAAAGATTGCCAATAGAATATACAAACCTTTCTAAATATCGTAAAAAATACATTTTTTAAAACACCATTAGGTTAAGATAAATATTACACAAAAAAACCTGAGGTGAAAGTTTTTTAAACCTACGCAATCATATAATAATATTTTTAAATAACAGACTAAGGCCAACTCTATTATATCAATAAATATAAGTAGGCTAAACTCACCTATTAAAAGAAAAAAGACTGGGAAAGAAGACCTGGAAAGATATTTCTCAAAAAATACTTACACATGGCCAGCAGGCATATGCAAAAATGTTCAACATTAATCATCAGAGAAATGCAAATTAAAACCACAATGAGGTATCACCTCACACCTGTTAGAATCTCTATTATCAAAAAGACAATAGATGACAAGTGTTGACAAGGATGTAACTAGAAAGGAATTCCTGTGCACTGTGGGTGAGAATATAAATTAGTACAGCTGTTATGGAAAACATATGGAGCTTCCTCTAAAAATTAAAAATAGGACTGGGTGCAGTGGCTTACGCCTGTAATCCCAGTACTTTGGGAGTCAGAGATGGGTGGATCACCTGAGGTCAGGAGTTCGAGGCCAGCCTGGCCAACATGGTGAAACCCCATCTCTACGAAAAATACAAAAATTAGCCAGGCATGGTGGCGGGCACCTGTAATCCCAGCTACACAAAAGGCTGAGGCAGGAAAGTCACTTGAACCCGGGAGGTAGAGGTTGCAGTGAGCCAAGATCACACCCCTGCACTCCAGCCTGGACGACAGGCAAGACTCCGTCTCAAAAAAAAAAAAAAAGAATTAAAAATAGAACTACCATATGATCCAGCAGTCCCACTTCTGGGTATATATCCAAAGGAAATTCCATTAGTATGTCAAAGAGGTATCTTCACTGCCATGTTCATTGCAGCATTAGTCACAATAGCCAAGATATTAATCAACCTTATTGTCCAACAACTGTTGAATGGATAAAGAAAATGTGGTAGATATACACAATGGAATACTAGCCAGCCTTAAAAGAGATCCTGTCATTTTTGACAACATGTATGAACTTAGAGGACATTATGCTGAGTGAAATAAGCCAGAGACAGAAAGAAAAATGCTGCATAATCTCATTTATATGTGGAATTTCTTTTTAAGTTGAACACATAGAAACAGAGAGTAGAATCGTGGCTATGGGTCATGGCAGGGGGAATGAGGAGATGTAGTTTCAAGGGTACAAAATTACAGTTATGAGATGAGTAAGAATACAGATCTAATATATGGCATGAGGACTATAGTTTAATAATACTGTATTGTATAGTAGAAATTTGCTAAGAAGGTAGAGTTTAGGTACTCTTACCATTAAAAAAATTAACTATGTAAGGTGATGAATATGTTAATTTGCTTGACTGTAGTAATCATTTTACTATGTACTGTATATCAAAACAGGCTATACACCGTAAGTATGTACAATTTTTTTAAAGTATGTCATGTAATTGCAAACAAAAGAAAGCAAGCATCATATGTTTTATCTAAGTAGGTGGAATTCTGGCCAATATGCATTAAACAACACAATGACATTTTAATGCTATAACTGCAATTTCCAATAAAAGATACCACATTACGAGTCTATACACACCAAAGAAATTAATATAGCAACCAAAACAAAAGAAAATGTAGACATACGTAAGCAGTAAGAGATAATCCACCACTGGGCCAGGCGCGGTGGTGCATGCCTGTAATCCCAGCACTTTGGGAGGCCCAGGCGGGTGGATCACCTTAGGTCAGGAGTTTGAGACTAGCCTGACTAACATGGTGAAATCCTGTCTCTACTAAATACAAAAAAAAAAATTAGTCAAGCGTGATGCCTGTAATCCCAGCTACTCAGGAGGCTGGGGCAGGAGAATCGCTTGAATCCAGGAGGCAGAAGTTGCAGTGAGCTGAGATCGTGCCATTGCACTCCAGCCTGGCCAACAAGAGCGAAACTCCTTTTCAAAAATAAAAATAAAAATAAAGATAATCCACCACTTCTCACTCCATAAAAAATCAAGTAGAACCAAAATAAATAAATAACATGATTGGTAAGTTAATGCTAATCAGTGTATATCAAACTGCAATGCCCCTTCTCAATACCAGAACTGCTTTCTTTGGGACAGAAACATAACTAGCTAAAATACTACATTCCCACACTTCCCTGCATCGACATATAGGATATGTCTTAAGTTCTGACCAGAGAGGTCGAAGTATTACAGTACAGAATTTCAGGAAAATCTCCTTAAAGAGAAAGATGCAGGTCCTTTCTTTGCCTTCTTTATCCAGAAAAAAAGAAATGAATATGATGGCTTCAGCTTTAGCAGTATCTTGTACCATGAAGACAGGAGCATGTGATCAGTGAATATGAGAGATCCTGGGTTTCTAACAACTTTGTAAAACAACCATATCAGCCCTGAACTGCCCAACTTTAGTTTTTTTTTTTTCCTTGGGGGAAAAAACCCCAACAACTCTGTGTATTTATGCTATTATGGATGGGTCTCTGTTATATGTATGTGCACCTAATCCTAATAGATATGAACTTGAAAGCAAAGAATGTCCAAAGAACATTCACCAAAACTGACCATGTATTTTAGGACATACACATACACAAACCAAACTCAAGAAAACAGATGGAGGGATTAGCCTAAAACAGGAGAAGGGTCATCTCTTCCTCTGAGATTAGAAGGAGACCAGGTGCATATACAGGTAAGTTTACAGATGTTGGGCAGCAAGTCAAGGGCTTTTCCCTTCTTCATCACCTCAATTTTCTCTGTGAAATAGGAGCCAGAAATGTTTAAAAGGTAGAGGAGGAAGCAGATAGAGAGTAAGATTTGCATGTTTGAATGCCACTAGGGGACAAGTTAAGGGAGAATAGACAAGATTATAGTTTTTGTCTTTTGTTATTTTTGTTATTCAGATTGAAGAACCACCAAAGTTTTCATTTTTATCCAATTCTACCAGCTATAAAGGGAAAAGTAAAATGGTTAGGCTCAGAGGTTCATTAGATAGGAAGGGTGGTGGTTTAAACACAGTAAAAAAATAAAAATTAAAATTAAACACCCCTTTGTTAACTCCATTAAAGCTTGCAGCTAGGGAGCAAGAAACAGATTTTTTGTTGTTATTTTGGTTTTGTTGTTGTTGTTTTTACTCTAGCTAAGAGGTATGCTGCAAACCAGATCCCTGCGTATCAAGGACTAAAACCCCTAACTTTAGGAAGAAGATATACATATTCATACGTAAGCTCATATACATGCCCATAGAAACACATCATGCAAATATGACTCCAGATGTTTTTATTATTAACACGGGAGGGAAAAAAAAAAACAGTAAATATACAACCCAAGGTTAAAATAAACGCAAAATTAAACTACCAATTTAATCAAATGTCCTTAATTTGTGCCCCAATATGTGCCTCTTTTTGATTTTCACAAATTAGTAAATTAGTACTAACAAATATTTTTGCCAGCTTAATAAAAAACAGTTACATAAGTAACTAAATAGGAACATCAACTCGCCTCATTAAGAGCATTTTGTGAGACTTAAGAGAGCATCACCACCTGGTGGTAGATTCAGGGTAATGTTTAGCAACTAAATAGGAAATGGCCACTCCCTGTCACGGATAACATACATTATGAGAGGCCAAAAGCCTTGGCCAAAACTAAGACCAAAAAAAGTAGCACTATAAGTGATTAGCTTCCAACTTAATAGAATGACAGAAATTTGGAAAGGTGATCTAGAATCCATATTTAAGATTCTAATACAATATCCCATGAAGTACAAAAATCCTGTCTCAAAACTATAGAGATATGATACATTGTCTGTGCTAAATACCTGTAGTAAAAAGAAACTTCTTCTCTGGATATCACAGATTGCTAGGTAGGTTTAAATTGGGTTTAAATTTGAAATGTTTTATGTCCCACAACCAACAAATCTAATTTTGCAAAATCCAATGCAACATAAAAAACCCCTGATATATTCTATAGCCTGACTTCAAATATATCTCTCATTTTGTTTTTGTTTGTTATAAATACACCCATATTCTTCAATTGCCTTGATTTCTAGATACTTTACATCCTGGTCTTCCAGATTTTCCAGATATATTTGATTTGTCAGCATCTGTTTTTAATGCAGCGCCTAAAATAAAACTGACTCACATATAGACAGTGGAGTATAGGCACTTCTATTAATGCTTTCCATGTTTCCTTTCAGATTTTATATGCCGTATCACACTTCTGCTCACATGTTTTAGTCACAATTATTCCTGAACAGCTTTATGTTACGTGGTGACCAGTAAGCTGAGTGTTAGAAGAGACTGAGTAGATTTAAGGGCCAGCATTTACTTTTGAAAGTCTACCCCTAAACCTCAGCTCTCTTCCTCTGCTCTATAAACTTCCAACATATACTCACTTACGAAAGAAGAGGAACAATAAAAGAGTAACTTCAAGATAACTATGAAGAGACAGTAAAACAAAAATTTTGATACATTTTTATGCTTAGACCTTAAGGAGGTTTATGGTGACAGGCGTCACACAGCAAGGAACTCCCAGGAGGATTATATTTGTAGATAGATAGATAGATAGATAGATAGATAGATAGATAGATAGATAGATAGATAGATAGATAGATAGATAGATAGATAGATAGGCAGGCAGAGATATATGTAGCTCTCTGAATTGGAAATGCAGAACCTAAGGCAGTCTGCTATTTGCTCTCTGTCTGCACTGGCCTTTGTGACAACATAAAAAGCAAATAAGGGTATTCCCAATAGTAAAAGATTATTGAGAATTTTTTCTGGGGAGTGATTAGGCTGGAAAGGTAGGAGCTAAATATTGTTTGGCTAGCAGCAGCTTCTGCAACAGTAATAGAATCTGATGCAAACTGTAGCAAAATAAAATCACACCACTTAGGGAAATTCCACTGGTAACTTGGGACAAATGTTTAATATGATTCATTATGAAATATTGGTTAATAAATTAGGTATTTATCATGACAAATGTTTTCGATTTGACTTCTTGTTCTTTTCGATTTCTCAGAATATACATGCCCATATGAACTCATGATACAGATGGGAAGCAAAACATTTTTACTATTAACAGAGAAAAAGAGAGTATAATATAGATATTATATATCTATAATTTCAGCTGTAATAGAAATGGCTACAAGTGAGAGTCTATATGAAATAAATAGTATGTAAAGAAAAGATATTTTATTAGAAGGCAAATAATTTTAACCAATTTATTTCTCTCCATGATTAAGATTTAGCTGTATCGTTTTATTTTTATGTTCCAGGGACCTTGAAGGCAACCATATCCATAATTTAAGAAATTTGACTTTTATTTCCTGCAGTAATTTAACTGTTTTGTAAGTAATATGCTATGCTTTTGAAGTAATATTATATTTTCTTACAAATAAAATTTTAAAACACCCATTTTATGGGAGAAAATTCCCAAAGAACATCAAGAGTCTGTCGTTGGATCTCAGTTTGAGAAACGCTAAATTGAAGTCTTAGTCTATAAGAATGTTTATCCTTTGCAAATTATTACGGCATAAATTTTTTCTTTATAATTGTGAAAAAATTGTTACAATCAAAATGAAAAACAAAATACTGCTGAATGCTCACAGCCCTGAGGATGTAATGATGGACATCAAGATAAATCCTAAAGTGTTAGTGAGTGTAATTCCTTCTTATGCATCTTTGGCCTATTTTAAATATACATGGCATTT